>NC_081162.1:26607499-26686432 GCF_012432095.1 Onychostoma macrolepis
ACACTGGGCACTTGGAAATATGGGCGGTGGAAGACTCGAGATCTGCAAGCAAGGCGTCTGTGCAGAAAGAAGAAACAGAAGTTAGTAAAGGTTTCTCCAAGAAGTTTTGTTTTGCATGACGTTTGCTGTTCTCCTTCTGACTACCAAAATATAAGTCTGTTTTGCTGCTCTATAAGATAGGAGGGAGTTTTGCTTAATGAGTGTCACATTTTACATCAAACAAATTTGTTTCAAAAGATGAAGAACAGTTTCCCTTTAAATTAAAAAAATGCAAATATACCATCATTCAAAAGTTTGGGGTTGGTAAGATTTTCTTTTTTTTTTTTTTAGAAAGTCTCTTCTGCTCACCAAGGCTGCATTTATTTGATCAAAAATACAATAAAAACCGTAATATTGTGAAATATTATTACAATTTAAAAGAGCTGTTTTCTGTGTGAATATATTGTAAAATGTAATTTATTTCTGTGATACAAATCTGAATTTTCATTACTCCAGTCACATGATCCTTCAGAAATCATTATAATATGCTGTTTTGCTGGTTAAGAGTCAATTCTAATTATTGTCAATGTTAAAAACAGTTGTGATGTTTAATGTTTTTGTAGAAACTGATATAATTTCTTTTTCAAAATTATTTTAAAAATGAGCATTTATTTGAAATAGAAATCATTTGTAACATTATATATGTCTTCACTGTCACTTTTGATCAATGTGATACATGCTTGCTAAATAAAAGTATTTATTTCTCATGTTTGAATGGTACGCAAGTTTGCAACAAACTATAATAGTTTTAAGTAATAAAAACTCTAATGCAGCTAGACACATGATTAAAGGGGAAAGTCTCTGAGAACAATGAACAACAGGCTTAAAAATAAGACATTAGCATGATATTTCTCTCCAGCAGAGAGAGAGAGAGAGAGAGAGAGAGGGAGGGAGGGTTTCCAATCACAGATATGATGTTTGCTTGTGTGAGTCAGTCGAGCATTCCAACCTTTCTAAGCATCCTCAATCATGTTACTAAATACAGTACTTCAGCGGCAGGCAGCTATGCTAGTCCTGATGCAGCTGTAGCGCCAGATCCAAAGACCCTCTCAGAGGGGCTTTTCTCACAGAAACTAAACAGAAAACCAGTTTGGGTCGGTTGAACTACACAAGAGGGGTTTTAGGTAGTCCAGTTTTTGTATTATACCATAAAATAGTCCTTAACTACAGCACAAAGTTGTTTTATTTAGCTTAGTTGGGTCATTGTCTCTGCATTGTGTCAACTGGCAGGTAAAAGCCTGTTGTGACGGACCGCAGAGACCCTGTCAACACTTCCGTCACGCTCAGCTTATGTCACCACACTCTTCTGGTCCTGCAGTAAGAGTTGAGCTATGAACACAATCTGTCCCTCAGGAATAGACCCGTCAGTATGAGGAACTGTGACAGAATCACAGGCGTTCACTACTAGGGATGAGATGCATGACAATATATGCACGTTTAAAACATCCAACATCATATAGAAAACTACAGTCCAGTCTGCAAATGCTGCTGCTGCTTTGTTGAGTTTAATGGAGCAATTTAGTTTTAAATCATTGTGCAATCATTGACTTTACTTTTAGTGTAGGCTGGTTATTTATAGTTGCCACATTACAATATAGTACATTATAGATAGAATTTACCGCTGCATATTTAATATTTTACAATGTTATAATATTTTAGAAATCTAATTATACTTAAAATGTGACGTTCAAATTTTTAATTTTTAGTTTAAAAAAAACTATTTTCACTCAAAGAAATTGCTAGTAAACTTCACAAAAAATTAAAAGAAAAGGCAAGAAACATTCAATTAAACATGAAATTACTGAATGTACATAAACTAAATTATATTTTCTTGTAAAACATACCTCAATAATTTCATTTACAGTCTCAATTTTTCCTTTTTTTAACAGCGGAATAAAACTATAAATAGTAGTTTACTATTACAAAGTAAAAACAAAATATTGTGGTGTAGAGACAATTTTCACTCAGAAATTGCGTGCAAATTTCAAACAAAATAAAGAAATGGCAAGTAACACATTGAATTAAATGTGCAATTTTTAGTTTTATTTACAACTGAAAGGCAACTCATTATAAAAGTGTCAATAATAATATTTTGTGTACTGATGTTATTAATCATATGGTCTGCTTCCATCATAATATTCAGAATAAAATACAAATAATTAAATGAGATGAAGTATCCTTTATTTGTACAGTATTTAAATGGATAGTTTACTATGACTTTCTTCTTCCAGACAAATACAATCGGAGTTATATTAAAAACACGCCCTGGCTCTTCCAAGCTTTATAATGGCACTGAGTGTGGGTGTATTTAAAACATTTTTGGGGTGAATTTACAGGAAAAGAAAAAAAATACCACTTTGTTATATACCTTTATCATTACAGATTTTGGTCAGGGTTACACTTTATTTTGATGCTCCCCTTTAGACATTCCATTGACTAAGTAACTTTGCAACTTCATGTCAACTAACTCTCATTAGAGTAGAACATTAGGTTATGGTTAGCAGAATAAGTTGATGTGCTTGCAAAGTTACTTATAGTGCACCTTATAGTTAACCGCGTGTCTATAGTGTTACCGAATCCAGCCTGTCCTTTACATACAACCATGAGAAACTTCACTGAGCCGCCAACAAATCTCTGGAAAGACAGACGGAGAGTCAGACAGAATTGCAGGCATGCAGCTAGTCTAAAACGGCCTGATAAAGCTCTTACCTCACGCATCTATTCATCCATCCACGCGGTCAATAATAGTCTGCACATAGTGTACAGGCAGAGGTCTCCTCTGTTAAAGAGCGGCGTGACGCTGGCGTCCTGACAGCACAGCCGGACACCCGAGCTACTGGAACTCTTCCTCAAAGTTTACGAGTCGACGCATCAAAACCAACCTCACGGCAGACGGCTATTAAAAACGTGATGGTTGCAGATCAACTATGATGAGAGGGTAAATTAACACCTAGAAAGATCACAGATGAGCGTACGAAACACGTCACTCTTTAAAACTGAGAGTCTCTGAGATCCCAGTGTTAGTTAACAGACACAGGGTTCATCCAAAACATGGAAATAGCAGGAAAATTTTTATTGTTTATGATTTTTAAAGAATTTTTCTTTTCACTTTTTTTTTGGATGCATGCTACTGTTACATGCACGCTGAATATAACAAAGTTCATGTGTATAATTTCAAAAATGAATAAAATGTTACCACAAAAACAGTACAAAATGGTTTAAAAAAAATTCTATTGTCAAATTGTTCTAGTTACGCTCAGTTCTAAAATAGTGGATAGAAATGACTGATTTGATTCATTCAAAAGAACAAACTGGTCTGAATGATTTATTAGCAAATCCATCTGAGCATGAATGACTTTAAAGATCTGCGAGCAAATTATTCTGAATCTAAACGCATTTAAATTGATATCAGAATTAGAAGTCTTTTAACCAGTAATAACAAACAACATAAAAACATTAACTTGGTTAGTATTTCAGTAAACTTGAAACACAGCATCTAAACATCTCTTTCTTGAATTCACTCTATTTTTAACAGTGAAATGGAGTACCGTCTGCTACTATCCTGGTTTAGAAGTTAACCAGGGGTCAAAACAGACCACAAACACGCAATGCATTAATGCTGCCGACAGCGAGCGAGGAGCAGAAAATGTACTCACTGAATCAAGAGAGTATTCCAGAATGTATCCCAATATTCCCACACCTGAGTGTGAGTGTGTGTGTGTGTGTGTGTGTGTGTGAGAGAGAGGACAGAGGGGTGAAGGGGAGGCACACACACCAGACGCCGTTCATTAACCCTGTCCTGCCCTCACAACTTTAAACACATGTGATGTTCCTGCATTTCAGTCAAGTCATAAAACTATGAGATAACACAAATGAAAGTATGGGAATTATATTGTGAACAAAAACAACAACGAAACTCAGGTATGCTGGCTGCTTTGCATTCACTTTGCAGTGTTAGTTAGTGTTAGAAAACAGTTAAAGGGTTCCTATAATCATGGAAAACCAGGAAATATCAAGATATATTACAGTTGTTTTCATGGCATGAAAAAAAAGTCATAAAAATGAATCAAATTTTATACACCTTCTTTGTAGTGATTATTGGAGTTAAAAGAAATAAATAAAATAAAATTATATATATACACATACATACATACACTGTGTATGTGTGTGCGTGTGTGTATGTGTGTGCATATATATACACACACACACACACACACACACACACTAATTAATTAATTAATTAATTAGCAAAGCTTTCATGATTAAAAATTGAGAAACATGAGTCGAGAGCATCCAAACTTACACTCTTTCTTTCTCTTACTTTATAGAGACTTTCACATCATCAAGAGAAATATGTGAGAATCTCAGTGGATGCAGCAAATGCTCCTTAAATGGCAGTCGGATATGTTGATATGCTTTACTCCCAGAAGCCTCTTCCTGGGAAACGGCTGCCTGTGTGCTGATGTCAGCAGGACTGCGGTGGGCCTCTAACGCCCACGTCTGCGTCTAAATCTGACATCCTAAAATAATCTGGCATATTAGGTGTGGCCAATTAAAAGCTGCATGTAAAATATGCACGGAAAGACCAGTGTGAGAGATTTACACAGTACACACACAAAAACGGAGAATGTCTAACAAGATCCACGGTTAACCCTGGCCGTTTATTCGCATGGCAGCATATAGCCCGTCTATTTAAAGCATGGAGATCAGAGCGCAAGTCAGTGCAAATGCACTGAAAATAAACTCTTCAGGGCTCCAGAGGAGCTGCACCTGGTGCCGCGCAGCCACCACAATCATTACAACCTTACAGAGCACATTTACTGTCAGTGCCACACATGCCTCAACCACTTCATTATACACAGCGGTAAGGACGTGCAACGCTTTATAGCCGTCTAATGCGGTGCTTCACGACTGATGGGACACGACCAAAAATACATCACAGGTGTGTTTAATAGGGTCCGAGAAAACAATGCTAAATGCAAATAGTAAAATGCAACTAACAACTTAATTGTGACTTGTCAATAGTGATGCACAAAATTAGCATTCTACCAAAACCAAAATGTTTAATTTAGGCGAAAAAATAACTGAAAATAAAGTTTATTTAATAATTTATTGCAAATTCATTTAATATTTATCACTCAAATAAAATTATATTTAAAAAAATGATATACAGACTTTCTTATTGAATATTTTTAATTATGATTTTTACTCCAGTTCATTGTTGTAATATAACATTATAAACACACAGATTTATATTTTTGCTTTCATGCATTTATGTTTATTTACAATGTCTACCAGAAACAAAAACACAATGAAAGGTTTCATTTAGCCGACAACCTAATTGAAAATAAAGTTGAATTCATTTCTTCAAATGTAATTAACAATCAACACTCAAATAAAAGCCGAGATATATGCAAACATTTAAATTGCATATTTTAATGATGTAATGATTTATACTCCAATTCATTGTTGAAATATAAGCATTTACAGATTAGCTGTAATAAAACTTACATTAACTAATGAAGACATACGTTAAATAAAGAAATTGTGAACAAGTTAAATAAAAATGTAGTGCTTATTTAACAAAATACTCCTCTTTTTTAGTCATTTTTTTCTAGTTGAGTTACCGCTGAAAATTTTCAGCTGCCAAAAGGTTTTAGTGCATCACTTTAGTGTCAGCTTTTATAAGGGAAGAGAAAATTGCATCAAATCAAAACAAACTCAGCTATATGGTCACATTACATCTGAAAGGGTCATAAAATCTTTTTTTTTTTTTTTAAATGCATGTACAAAAAGGTCAGTGTATCTATTAAGTCTGTGTAAATAAACTTAAATAGCCGTGCATGTTGTTAGGCCTGTGCAGTTCATGATAAAATGAATTAATTTTGTAATTTCCACAAAAATTTAACACCACAGTAAAATATTTATAACAGTTCCAATTTTTTTTTTTACTCTACTAGAGATTGATAGTAGAAAAATTAAATAAACTAGTAAGAGCGTGAGAAGTGCGTTTTAAAGAGTTTATTGTCCAAAAGTGCCCCGAGATGAAACACCCTCCTGTGTTTTAGTAATAATGTGCACGGAAACAAAAGGCACAGAGGTGTAAGTGCAGAGACAGGATATCCTGTATACCACAGGGCTATCCTGTTTTGGGAGTTGGCCGATTAGTTAAAGCAAAAAAAAAAAAAGAAAACTAAAAAACCTTTTCTTCTATTCTGCTTCACTGACACGCAGTTCCACACTCACCAGCGTGTGTCAGTATTGAGTCAGGATTTATGATGTCAGGGAGGGTCTGAGACTGTTTACTTCATAACCAAGTGGTTAGTTGATGTGGTTAAGAATGCAAACAGGGGTGTGAAGCCAAACTTCAACTTAATCCACTTTATTACCAAAGCAGACAAGCTGACCTTGAACATCTGAAATCAGCAACACGCCATAAACAAGACCAACTTGTGAAATCTTCCACTTTTTAAGACATTTTTGGGTTACAGAATGTCAAATATTTTGGGTTAAACAACTCTGACATGCAGCAATAGTTTTGGTCTCTTCTGCTCACCAAGGCTGCATTTATTTGATCAAAAATACATTAAATACAGTAATACTGTGAATTATTACTACAATTTAAAATAACTTTTTTTTTCAATGTGAATATATGTTAAAATGTAATTTATTCCTGTGATCAAAGCTGAATTTTCAGCATCATTACTCCAGTCTTCAGTGTCACATGATCCTTCAGAAATCATTCTAAAATGCTGATTTGCTGCTCAAGAAAACTTTTAATTTGATTTGCTGCCAAGAAACCATGATGCATTTTATTTTTCAGGTTTCTTTGATGAATAGAAAGTTCAAACGAATTGAATTTATTTGAAACCGAAATCTTTTGGAACATTATAAATGTCTTTATTGACGCTTTTGATCAATTTAATTTATCCTTGCTGAATAAAAATATAGATTTCTTTAAAAAATGCACGCATGCTGCATGTTAATGGTTAGAAACTATAGCAATTATGGTGATTAAATAATGGAAGTCACTCATTTCTTATTATCGTAGTTACATTCTGCTTCATATGATACTTCATATGATAATATTAAACTCAGCAGAGAGAGGTTTATAAAAGCAACTGAAGAAATCAATATGAAACGTAATGCACCATGCTTGAATAGAGGCCAGGTGTGACTGAACAGAGAAGAACAGACAGTATAAAATGTTGTAAAGAGTCTCGTTTTTCATCGTATTATTCATTTAAGAGGTAGTTTCCAACTCTATCTCTTTCCTACTTGGAATCTGAACAAAGAATTCCACACATTCCATTAGAAAGCTGCCAAAGAAACACTATAGAATAGAGAGAGAGAGAGAGAGAGAGAGAGACACAGGCAGGGGGCGTGTGGGCTGAACTGTGACACGGCGAGAGAGGAATGTAGCACTCGCAGCCTCACAATGACTGGTGTTCATTTCACTGTAAAGATCCCACCCACCTATATTTAAAAATACCAGATAGCATGTAAGCACTACAGTCCCACCGCAAGATCTCCAGTGAAAACCAGTCCTGATGTCACTGTCAGACTGGATTAAACACCACAGCATTGCCAACCAAACTCCTCCCATCATACGCTCACACTTTTGACGTACAGCATTTAAAAAGCATCATTTGTGCGCAAGCAGCATAATCATATCGTTTTCTAAGAAGTCTCATTTTGGCCTATCCTCTTTGAGAAGGCAATCCCAGAATGCACTTTTGCAAACAAAGTGGCTGGTTGTATGTGGGTCAAAGACAAAAGGGTTTTTGAAGCATCAAAACAATAAAAGTTTACCACATCTTTAAATTTTCCCCCATAAATTGTGTTTATTTTTTTTTCTGAGCAAAAAATAATGATTGTCATACATTTTTACCTTGATTTACAGAAGACTCCCAGTAAAATGTAATTCAGTGTAACAATATTTAATGTACCAAAAAAAACTTGAAAGGCTTATTTAGATCAAGAATCATTAGATGAGATGACATTAAAAGACTTATGGATTATGGATCACAGTGCAGCCCCCCAAAATAATTCTGTCATTATAAACTTTGCCACTATCTTTCAAACCACTAGGTTTTAATACGTCACACTGAGAGTCCAAACAGCTGATAAAAACATCACAATAATAATCCACACCACTCCAGTCCATCAGTTAACATCTTGTGAAGTGAAAAGCTGCGTGTTTGTAAGAAACAAATCCATCATTAAGAGATTTTAATGTTAAAGCGTCTCATAGCCAGTCCATAATCCACATTAACATCTCCTCCAGTGAAAACATCCATCTCCTGTTGTCTTCTCACATCAAAATCCACCAACCTGTTTGTTTAGAACTGTTTTGGCCAGTTAACAGGACTTGATCTGTGCAGATGTCTCTCCTGATTCAGAACAGACCACTTTTTTTTTTTTTTTTCTTTCACTGGAGGAAGTGTTATTATAGATTATGGACTCGTATTTTAGCCAGAAGCAAGGTTTACAATGTCTTAATGTTGGATTTGTTTCTTTCAGACACACAGCTTTTGGCTTCACAAGACGTTAACTGATGGACTGGAGTGCTGTGGATTATTGTGATGTTTTTATCAGCTGTTTGGACTCTCATTCTGACGGCACCCATTCACTGCAGAGCATCCATTGGTGAGCAAGTGATGCAATGCTACATTTCACCAAATTTGATGAAGAAACAAACTCATCTACATCTTGAACAGCCTGAAGATGGGTACGTTTTCATTGTTGGGTGAACTATTCCTTTGAGTCCAGGTCAGCGTGCCGTGAGCAGTCAGAAGAGGCCAAACTCTGCCCGTTTATGACTGGAGACCAGAGGCCAAAGCTGGCGACCTCACCAAAGGAAACTCTATACCATCTAACCAAACTTACTCTGATATTTATAACAGAGAGGCAAGAGGGGGCGTGTGAGGGGGCCAACAGGACGGGTCACAAAAGAAACAACAGAGAAAGAAAGGCAGGATATTATTTCAAGACAGCCGGGAGCACAAGAGATGAAACGAGAAGACGGCAGTCAAAAGCAGGGGTCATGGACATCTGTGGAGGAGACGGGAGGGGTGGAGTCAAAAAAAAACATGAAACCTGGTAAAGGTGAGAATTGATGGATATTTCAGAGACTCCCTGACCCCACCCCTGCAGAAAGTCGACACTCGGCACCCAAAATAAAAGCTCTTCCCAACGGGACTTCAAGCCAAGCTGACTGGGGGTCCCATGTCTATTCTGGACACCTGCGTATACACAGAAGCAAGAACGTCCAACCGACTCGTACGCGCACACGCGCCTCAGATCTGATTGGACAGTTATTTAGATAAGCGTTGGCTGACTCTCTATCTGAGTTCATCGTGTTAAACCTGGAAAAGACCCATAGAGACCACAAATACTGGGGTGAGAATCTACAGGCACCTCACAATCCTTTCCGATTCAATTCAGGCAATCGCAATCCAATTTTAATTATTTGACTTTTTTCTCTTATTATTAATTAATAAATTGATTCGTGCATTTTTATTCAATTACTTGTATAACTACGAGTAATTTTATCAAATGATTACAAATCAATATCCTAATCCAACTGAAATTCATTTATATATTTCCTTTTCTCTTTATTTCAAAGAAACACACTACAAGCAATAAACAAAAAGTGCTTTCAGTATTTGAATAGCACTTTAAATATCTAAAAGTTTGTTGACAAGGGCAGAGAGGGATTTTTTTTCAGAATGATTCAAATTGATTTTCAATCAATTGATTCTCGCAATGCATCAGAGAATCGATTTTTCACACTTAATCAGACAATATTTGACAGTGACCTGTGTCACTAATGACTTACATTTGCAATTACTTGAGGTTATTTCAATAAAATGTTTGTTTTATGAATAAAAAGAAAAGAAAACGCAAAATTTGACTTGCATTTTTTCCTCATTCCACTGCCATGCATCTCATGTTTTAAGATACAAAAATGTGTTTCGTGTGAACAGCCCCTTAACATATCTTTTTAAACTTGTTTCCAGTTAAAATATCCAGAAATCCTTGAGATTACTTGAGATGCAACACTGCATAAGATATTAAGACTTGTTTTCATAAATTGTATCTTGAATATGAGTGTATTTTGTCTTAAGATTCATTCACTTTAAGTATAAACAAAATAAAAACACTACCACGGTAGCAAGACAAAATACACTTATATTCAAGATACAGTCTGTGAAAAGAATTCTTTATATCTTGTGCAGTGTGTCCCAAGTTATCATGTTTTGAGGATTTTACAGGAAAACAAGACAAAAATACTCATTAAAAATATAAAAATATGATTTTTTAAACAGTCAATAGTCAGTAAGTAATGATTTCAAATACGTTTTTTTTTTTATTATTTAAAATAAAACTTTATTTCAAATTATAATAAAACCTTTTAATTTTAGCAATAGCCTATAGCGCACATTGTAGAAAATGTGCTGAATGCAACTGACTATTTTTTTAATAGCCGAAAGCATTATAAAATTAGCCAAATTGTTTAAAAAAAAAAAATAAACACATCAAGCGCCGTGTTGTGTAGATATTTGTGATAGCTTTCTGTGTGCATGGACACATGTGATTCTCTATATAACACCACTGGTCATCGATAAACGACCACGATGAACAAACACAGCATCTGCTTTCACATTTCTGTGTGCCTCAAACACACCTCTGATGACTGTGATGAGTCCAGTGGAACATTTAGACAGGCGGCGCGTACAGGGAGTATCTCCCAAATCCACTCATGTGGGAAGAATTCTGCTGTAACTATGAGTTCTGGAACATCCAAGGCCATCAGGAAAACAATCACCGCTGTGTCTCAGGCCAGACGCCCTGCCAAGGAGGGAGAGGGAGAGGGGGAGCGGGGCACTGAAAACCAGGTCGAAGGAAATACAGAAAGAAAAGGCCAACAGAGAGGGGGAAACGTTCGAGCGTTTTCATCTAAATCACCTCATAACAGCAGGCAAACACATGGCAAAGCCTCGCTTTGATCGCCCCTTCAGCGCCCGCCCGTCGCTCCATGAGCGTAATTGAGAACAGATAGACCAATACTCTAGAAATAACACAATAATGAGTCAAAAGACTCTCCGCTGATAAAACCCCGTAACATTATTTAGCTAATCTTCAAGTATTCCGCATGCCATTCTTAATGGAACACATAAAAAGCCCTTGTTTCAGATGTGTGTGTGACCAGCACTTCTCAACTATCAGAGGGTAGAAGTCCCTAAAAATACTTTTGTTTAGGACTGAAATTAATCGAAGAGAGAATCCTGAAAATAGTTTTCAATATGACGGTGTTCAAAAATCACTGACTACAAACTTGATGCAGTGAAAGACTGTAAGATGCTTTAAGTAAGTCAATAAAAGCTCACGTTTCTCACACAAGATACCAAATAACTGCAGAAAACAAATATTTAAAAAAAGTGACTATGATTTAAAATGTGATATGTAATGTAGAAATTCCAAGTCTGCTGTGTTTGTTGGTGAGGCTGCAAAAATAAAATTATTACTACAACTAAATAAAAAAGTACTAAATAAAAACAATACAAAATGTAATTTTTCACTATAAAATATTTGAGTACTTATAATTATATATTATTTTATTTTACATTACAACACTTATGTTTAAGGCTGTCTTAATTTCTTCATTTTCAAACAAACTTTAAACCATCAAACTTATATTTTGATGGGAAGCCCTTAAAGCGGCTCCTTTATTAATGATCTTTAAACTAGTTTTGGAAGATGTAGCATTCCCAAATGCATATTAAAGTGATCCAACCTCAGATACAGAGATGGAGTTTGTGTGGAAACACTGTAAAGACCAGCAGATAATGAGCTGCTCGCGTGAAGAACAACACAGTTCTACACTTCGCTCTGAAACACGCAGTGCATATATTTTGTAAATCGCAGCATTTGCAATTTCATAATCATATTTCTCACAATTTTATTTTAATAAATCATTACAAACCTGTACAACTTTGTTTCATTTTTATTGTATGTTGTCCTAAAAATGGTTTCAGTATTTTTTGTCCATACAATGTTGTTTGCACCCCAACATTCTTCAAAATATCTCCTTTTGGTGTTCGACAGAAGAAAGAAGCTCATACAGGTTTGGACTGACATGAGGGGGAGTAAATGATGACAGAACGTTGATTTGTGGTGAACTAGCCCCTTTTCAAGGCTACACCAACACCGTTCTGACTCTTCTTGAGTGGGTCTAAAACATGGTCGTGGAGCTCAACACAAAGCCACTTCCTTCTCTACTGTTTCCTGAGGAAGTGAGGCGGGACCCTGAAGCCTTGGTCTGAGGTTAGGTTGGGCCATGGAACAGTCAGTGTGTGTGTGTGTGTGTGTGTTGGGAAGGGGAAATTTAGTCTGTGTCTGGGTCTCTGCCATGCAATTTTTCTGTGCACAGAACAAAATCAAAGCCAATCAGAATGATGTGTGGACGAGTTCTGAAGAATTAAAACGAAATACACTACTGTTCAAAAGTTTGATGTTGAAACTTTTATTCAGCAAGGATGCAATAAATTGATTTAAAAAAAGTGACAGTAAAGACAGTTACAAATAGATTTATGATTTCTGCTGTTCTTTTTAACTTTCGATTCATCAAAAAGCCTTCAGAAACATATGAAGCAGCACAACTGTTTTCAACACCGATCATAATCAGAAATGTTTATTGAGCAGTAAATCAGCATATTAGAATGATTTCTGATCATGTGAGACTAAAGACTGGAGTAATGATGAAAATTCAGCTTAGCATTACAGACATAAATTACATTTTACAATATATTCACATAGAAAACTGTTATTTTTCATTTTTTTTAATCAAATAAATGCAGCCTTGGTGAGCAGAAGAGACTTTCAAAAACTTTTTTCATAAGAGAGCAGCATGTTTTTTATGTTTTTCTTAAATTATATAATAGGATGTCACAATAAATCTCTCCTGTCCACATTTGATATTTAATATACATGATTACGAGATTTTGATGTCACAGAAATCAAACAGCTGATAAAATGTAGGGACGCATACAATGGTCTTGGTCAGTTAGTACAGAAATTTCCATTTAAATGGATTAAATTGGATCTTTAATAAATCAGACCGCTGTTACATTGCCACTAGAAATGTAAAAAGCGTCTGATCAAGCATTAGTGTTTCAGCAGGCTGTGGTTGAGTGGGCCAAAGCCAAATTCTTAAACAGACAAATCAGCATTGTTCTATATTCCCCACAAATTACTACCTTGATAACTCGTCCAATGAGGCCCAGATGAGAAACAGCATTCGCTCGAACAACACCCTCATTGTGCACCTGTGTGTTATGACCACAACAGCCTCTTTAACAGCGTGTGTGTGTGTGTGAGAGCGTAAACCCAGTTCTTCATCTCTGGATCACCACAGGGGAGAACACGGAGCTTTATATGAATTCCACTCATGCTCTGGGGAGCCGTGCTGGGGTCGAGACGTTAGGAATCACTTCCTATGGCTTTTTCATTTTTTAATACACTTGCACGCAAACGTGATATGGAAAACACAGAATCGAGCTACAATAATGGAATTTACAGTCTAATGCATGTCACAGAATTTGGCAAAATTTAGATCAAATCGGGAAAAGGACTAGTGTCTGTGAATATTAAAGCGCAAAAAGACTATTTAAATATAAATCCTGCATGCCCTGCGTGTCTCTGTGAATGAGTGGCACGGTTTTGTTTAATACACACGTGCTGAAACACGCGACACTTGTGAAGTTTTCAGCATCTGCTGTCTCGTTTGAGGACATGAACTTCATCTCTACAGCTGCTCTGAAGGTCACTTTAACAGCATTTAGATACAAAGAGAAACTCAACGCTCTTCACTACAACCTACTAAAATAAAAGTTTCGATAAAAGTTTTAACTTGTAGAAACTATAACACAAATATTACTACTGCACAGTAGAATGTACAAAATAATAACAACAACAACAACAGTCCCATTTTTGTAAATGCTTTAATTTAACTGTAAATAAAAAAAAAGAAAATTAATTGTTGGAATTTTATTTGATTGCACTTTAAAACATCAGTTAACTTGTTAAATATTTATAGTACTATTTGAATGGCACCATTTTTTAAATAGGCCTAATAAATTTGTATGAAATCATAAAACTCAAATTCAATAAAAAAAATATTAAAACAGACAACACTGACAAAACATTTTAAATGGCCTTAATTGTTCTTCAAATTATAATAAATGGTTAAATTGTTAAAATTTTATGAAATCAAATCAAGATGGTTAATTTATTAACCATCAAAAACAGAATCCAAAACACTTTGAAAGAAAACATTTTCAACTTTTATGCATTTATTTGATTTGTATGATCATATTTAATAATAACTTTGTGTGATAAATCATAACTCAAATCAGAGAATCTAGAAAAATGAATTTCTGAAACAGTAAAACATTTCATAAGGCCCTATTAATGTTAAAGGGGTCATATGACGTTGCTAAAAAGAACATTATTTTGTGTATTTGGTGTAATGCAATGTATTTATGTGGTTTAAGGTAAAAAAAACAAACATACTGGACATTATTGTTGCTCCTCTATGCTCCACCTTTCTGAAATGTGTCGATTTTTACAAATCTCATCGTTCTGAGAAGTGAGGTGTGCTCTGATTGGCCAGCTATCCAGTGCGTTGTGATTGGCCAAATACCTCAAGCGTGTGACGGAAATATTACACCCCTTACCATGTTGTGATGCCATGTCCCGGCGCGACAACACAAAAACAATAAAACCCATTACAAACGAGACATTTGATGCATCCAGGGGACAGACATACTGGCTATAATGACTTATAGTGTCTTTTTATGCGTCGCATCACGCCGTGTGAACATTACCATGTCTGCATTTGTGATCGGAGACACGACAAACAACAAGCACTACTCTACACTGTTCAAAACTTGCGTTTGAATAGTCAGTGGCAAATTCTTTAAATATAAAAACATACTTACAGGCTGTGAGTCAGAAGCGGCGGACTGTCCTTGCTTTATAGAAACAGTCTTTGAGCAGCTTGCAGGCTACTCCCAAGTTCAGGAAATAGTCCTCTGTTAAAATGCGCTACACACACTCTAATATTTGGGTTGAACTGTTCTGGAACAGTTTTGTAAATACAGCTTAATCACTGATTTCTAGTTGGGTCCTCCTTTGGAAGCCCAAACAAAGTAGTTTCACTTTCACAACGAAACACAGCGTCTCCAGGACATGGCGCCGGCGGAAGCACCAACACTAAAGCAAGAATAAAAATCACGCCCTCTTTGAAAACACAGTGATGTAGACATGTGGGGCGTGTTTAAATGAGCCGTTTTAGGAGGCCGTGGACAAGTCTTTTAAAAAATATTTCTTTGGGTTTGGGACTTCAGTCTTTGCAACTTTAGGGATCTTATCTATGCATGAACAGCTTGTAACACTCCAAAGAGAAAGGAAAACTTGAAATCGAATCATATGACCCCTAAAGTTTTATAAAGACCTTTTGATTTTGAAAGCTTAATAAAAAACCATTAAAATTGAATCCAGAACAATTGAAACGGAAAACAGAATTTCTGAACAATCCAAACGGATTTCCTTGGGCTCTACACATGTGTCCAAATACACTTGAGGTCATCTGGCCTCATCAGCAGGCTAATTCTTAATCCGAAACACTGATCGCCTCTAACGAAGCTAATAAAGCATTCCACTGTGAGCAGCTGGCTGGAAAAACTCCTCTCATTTGCCCTTTGACCCTCGAGTGAGTCAGTTCCCTCCCCCACTCCAAACAGAGGCGCTGGACTTCCCCGTGTGATGCAAACTTCTGTACAGCAGCATCAGATCCAAACTCAAGCTCAAACACACTGACGGCACACACTCGTCTGTCACTCCGGCTCTGGACAGAACGAGCTGAGCTCTGAACACAATCACCTCTTTCTCCAGCCGACAGAGGCTGTTCGGGCAAAACAACATGCATCGAAACACAACCAGCAAATATATTCATTCTTCGGACATCAGATAATTAGCACTGTTGCTCAAATGTCAGAATCAGCCAGTCAATCAAGTGATAATGACCAGCTAACTGTACATTACCCCACTTATCACAGAACAACTTCCGAAATGAACACACATTTACATTTTTAGCAAAGGCTTTTATCCAGGCGACTTGCACTGCATTCAAGCTATGCAGTTCATCAGTTGGGAATCCTTTGGGAATCGAACCTATTACCTTGCTGTCTGTGCAAATGCTGATCTGAGATCAAATTATTTTATTATCTGACTCCGTAGAGACGGCAGAGAGACAGAAGGCTATGCTGGAAACACTGACCAGATGAGTGGCCTGTTATACAGTGCTCTCCTGGACAATGGTCATTATTTAGAAATATCTGACCGCTGAATGATGCAACTGACCAATCAGAATAAGAGCCGTGCCATAAAAGGCAATGCATATTTTGGCCAGCAAAATAAATAAACTTATCAAAGGAGGTTTATTAAAGGAATAGTTCACCTCACCACGACTCCAGTCTATCAATAATTGACTGAAAAAAGCTGCGTGTTTGTAAGAAACAAATCAATCATTAAGTTTTTACTTCAAACCATTGCTTCCTACTAAAATACGAATCCTCTATCCATAATATTGCCTTCTTGACTGAAAAAGTAATCATGTCTGAATCAGGAGAAAAATGTCCACAGATCAAGAACCGTTTATAAGCCAAAACAGCTCTAAACAAACATGCTGGTGGATTTTGATGTGAGAGACAACAGGAGATGGACTTTTTCACTGGAGGAAGCATCTGAAGTTAAAAACGTCTTGATGGATTTGTTTCTTACAAACATGCAGCTTTTCACTTCTCAAGATGTTAACTGATGGACTGCAGTGGTGTGGATTATTGTGATGTTTGGACTCTCATTCTGACGGCACCCATTCACTGCTGAGGATTCATTAGTGAGCAAGTGATGGAATGCTACATTTCTCCAAATCTGATGAAGAAACAAACTCATCTACATCTTGAATGGCCTGAGGGTGAGTACATTTTTGGCTGCAGTGGGATGTAGGCGGTTATGGGTGGAGTCAATTCATCCCCAAGAGGACACACCCATCCTATGGAGTTCAGCAAGTTATTATCTGACCAGCAGTTCACAAAATCAATAAATATAAAACTGTACAGTCCCTCATCTCCAGCTATTATCAATCAATCATTCAAGACAGGTCTGTTCTGAGTACAAACAAGCCAGCAAACTATAACATCCAAGTTACAAAGAATGGCTTGAGAGGTCTGTGAAAACTCATAGCTTTTTCTGCATTGATAATATGAGGAAATCATCAGAATTCCGTGCAAAGGATTTAAATGAAGCTCTAATTGGAGAGCATTATCCAATTAAGCAAAAATACCTGTCAAATGTGCTATTTCGACTGTTGATACGCAGCATATCTTTGCGGATGGTATCTTCTCTTTAATTATTTAATGTTTACATTTTAAATCTTAGATCAAATCTGTGACTCTAATAGAATTTTCTTCTCTTGTCTGGAGCTACAACCTGTGCATTTGATAAACTTTAACTGGCTTTGACTGAATGTATAAAGGGAAGAAATGCCAAATTAATAACAAACAATGTGCAACAGCAAGATTCCGCACAAGCAGTGTTACTTTAAAGAGATAAACAACATTTGTGGACTAAAGATGCTTCCCAAAGGGCAAAAACGACGTTCAGCCCAACACAGCTTCTCAATCAACCTCAGTTTGATCCATGATAGTCTAACAATGTAACTGTAACAGAAACTAATGCCGCGTTCAGCAGAATGGAACGTGAAGAGTTACATTGTATCACTGCGACGGCGAGTCCAGTGGAAGTGTTACTTTGTATCTGTGATCTTGTGCGTTAGCTCATTGGCTACTGTAGTTAGCCTCTCTCCCTCTTATTTTTCCGCTATGTTTGTGTCTCTCTGCAAACAACATGTGGGGATATGGGTGTCTTTACCTAGATCGTCCATGTTCGCGCGCTTCCAGAAGTGCTCCGCTCCTAATCCGAGTCTGGAGAACAGTGTGTAGAGCTCGTTATCAGAAGACAAGTCTCTGCTGAAGTTTTTGCTGCCCTTCTAGACGCAGGTCTGAGTGGCTGGACCAGCCTGGACCCCCTAAACATCACAGAACAGAGGAACTCACTTCACTGCAGCGACCCCTGGAGGCCGAAGAGCAAAACACTCTTGATAAAGAGCCGTGGGCCAATGGAAAACTGAGAACTCTCCATTTTACATACTTGTGAATTACTAACGTTCTGTTTAATAACCATACATATAATAAACAAATATGACTACATGTTATGTTATTAAAAACAGGAGGCTTCAATCGAACTTTTATAAATGACATCTGTAGGCATACTATGTTTTTGATCAACTACATACTTTGAAAAATAGGTTTATAAAGTTTAAAAATCTGTCAGCATTTAAAATGTAACTAACAGCGACACTACTGTCATTATCAACATATTAGTCCTTTATTTTGTATGTTACTATCAACATTTGCCTCTGTATCTATACTTACATGTCTTTCAAAATATCCTTTTCAACTTAAAACTAACTATTTGTTTGCTCCCTTGCAGACACTACATGACACTACGTAAAAGCTGTTTTGACTTGATCGAATTCTTATAGACTGGGGTGTAACTAAACGTATTCAGTTTGATTCAGCTATAAAAATTAATATCATTTGACTGGAATAAAGCTGGTTAAGTTTCATATTTCACCCAAAATCAATCTGTTTTAGAACTATTAAGTTTTTATTTATTTACTTACTGCATTTTCATAAAGAAATAATTTCCCTTTGAAAAAATTCATTAAGGAAAAGGAATACAATAATAATGACAGTAAAATGCATTTTTTCAATAAAATGAGTCTTTGCTACAGTAATACAGCAACGATCCTAAAACAGGAAAACAAAAAGGAATAACTTTGTCAAGAATATTGTTTAAATAAATTTTAAAGCATTTGAAACATTTCTGACGTGAAGGTGGCATAACTTAGAAAAGTTTATGTCCATCTTTAAAAAAAAATTTGTGGTTTTAAATGGCAGTTTTCTAAGTTGCCGTTTCAGCAAACGCATTAACACAAGATGTGACATTCAGTTCCCTGTGGTTAAAAAAAAAAAAAAAAAAAATGGCTGAACTTTGAATAAAACAAACAAAATCATCTCACATTATGAACATTCACCCCAGAGCATCTTAAAAACACAGGGCACATGTAACTGGAATGTCCAGATTTTAAAATCTAGTCTCGATTTTGTGTCAGAAGTCCACAGGCTTCAGTTTCTTCTCCTCCTGTTCGGTCAAAGGCTCCTGAGCCAGAATTTTGCCGTGCAGACGGTGATGTTTCCCGATGCCCAGTTTGGGTAAACCTCGATTCAGGCCCTCCAGCAGAACACAGGACTTACACAGGGCCTGACTGGAGATGTAGCCGCAGCGCGAGCACGTTCCCTGCACCGGCATCTTCACCCCTTCCTTTATAGAGAGTGTCTCGCCGGAGTGGATGACGTCTATGATGGAGCTGGGCCTGATGGACTCCAGGTCTTTGAGGAAGGCGCGAGCGTGTCCTCGGTAGGCATTGGGCGAGTAGATGCACTCTGTGGAGAAGTAATCGAGCTTCTTAAAATAGGCGTAGAGGACGATTTCCTTCTCGTAGGCGTATTTGAGGGGCTTGCAGCGCGGGATGGCGCCCTCTCCGTCACTGGCTGTGCTGATGGCGGTGCAGCGGCGGAGACGAGCGATATCTCCACGCAGGACATTCATCAGCACCGTCTCTGCCACGTCGTCTGCATTGTGACCTGCTCAATAAACAAAACAAACATCATTCTACCTATCGGCCTTGGAAAAATCTTTTCTTTTAAAAAAACAAACAAACAAAAAAAAGGTATGGAGGACCAAACTTGCAGAAAAAAAGAAAGAAAGAATAGGAAAATAAAGGAAGAAATTATATAATTCATTTTAATTAATTTTTAAATAAATTTTCCATTTATTTTCTGTTTTGTTTTTTCTTTTTAACTTTCTTTTTATTTTTTCATTTATTTGTATATTTATTTATTCATACATTTATTTACTTTTACTTTTCTGTATGTAACATGCAAATGAGGGAACTGGTCCTTTCTGCATCATTGGTTGAAAAGTGTCAGATCTGTTCTATTTCATTTATTTCTATATTTAATTTTTATTTCTGCAGGCTTGGTCCTCCATAAAAGCGAAGTGTTAACTCTGTTGGACTTTTTTTCTTTCTTCACGAGGATGATTTTTTTGGTCTATCCTTGTCGCTTTCCTTTCTATAGGAGTTCAGAGTATTTCAGAATAATTTAAGAGATGAAACAGGAAAAAATGAACTAAGCGTTACACTGTATAAAATCCATAAAATATAAATCTCATAAAATATAATTGTATAAATCTTTATAAATTAGCCTTAAGGTTTTGTAGGTGAAATCTAATATACTCAAAATGATTCAGTAATATTAAATAATATTTCTGATTACAAGGTTAAAAGGTTAATTTATGCATTACCACATGAAACAAACATTTTAAAGTGATATTTTGCCTAAAATAAAATAAATAAGCAATTATATTTTGTTTAAATTTTAATATTAACTTAATTATATTTCTCTTTGAAAAAAACTGTAACGTATAAAGTTTATTTAAATAACCATAAATAAAAGCAAGAACAATAAACATGACCATAATTACTTTTTAAAGCATGATAAGAAATGTTCTTTGCATTAAGGCAATGGAAATATCAGAAATAAATTCTCAGAGGATCTTGAACGAATCGAAATATATCTCTATTTCCAAACATACATGCAAATGTATTAAGGTTGAGATGGTACAATGCAATTTATTAACACCAAAACAAATTATTTGTCTTGCAGAATGTTTAAAATCTCACACAGACATGCTTGATCAAACTGGCAAAGGCAGTGAAAGACACTGATCACTTGCCTGTGCATATCTTGTCCACTTTCAGCATCATGGCTCCTCGATCCAGCGCCTGCCTGCGAAACACACCGCAGAAAGTGCAGTTATTCTTCAATCCCACCTGCTTCACGATGGCATCCATGGTCCAGCCATACAGCTCTTCATAAGACACGATCTTCAGCGGCAGCTCATACTGCTGCTGGTTCCTCTTCACTGTCTCCAGAGAATCATCTCTGTAACCCGTGATGCCCTCATCCACCGACAGCAGAAGAAGGTTCAGGCCGTAGTCGTAGCGCTCGTTCAGGACCTTCATCACATGGGCCAGGACGGTAGAGTCCTTTCCGCCCGAGGCACCGATGGCCACGGTTTCTCCGTGGTTAAAGAGTCCGGCGGACACGATGGTTTGATGGATCTCCTCCTCGAACGCCCAGAAAAAGCAGTCCTTACAGAGAGAGTGTCCGGTCTTGGGCCGTTTGAGCACGGCACGTCTCTGGACGCAGTTACTGCACTGGACCGGCATGATGACACACACAGGGCACTGCATTTCAGAGAAATATCAGATCAAAACACATCTTTAACTGGTTCTCAATCTTTTGTATGTCACAGACCCCAAATATGATCATCCTGCTGCAAATAATTCTAAAATGTAAAAGTAGCTATAAATTTTCAACTAATTTTAATGTGGAAAAATACACACACACGTATGTAATGACATTTTTCTACTCACTATAGTAATGATGGTGGATGATGATAGATGGATTATTTATTTAAATCCATTTTAAAATCAATTTATCATTTTCTTCATTTAATTATTTTATTCAAAATATTTATCTATTTAGTTCATCTTAATTTTTTTTACATACATTTTTCCACAGACCCCTGCACACTCTTATGACCTCAGTTTGAAAACCCCTGCATTAACCCTTTCTGGCATTTACTGGAATATTTCCATCTCATAACATTTTTTTTTTTTTTAGATTGAGGAAAAATTATGGTCCTTACAGTTATTTTGAATATTTCTTTGGAACGTATTCTCTGAAAGTAACATATTACAGAATAACAATGTATTAAAATATGTATGCAACTAAAAGCATATTAACTTAAGGTAAAATGGGGGTGGTACATGTTTATTGATGTTATACATCTCATAACAGGGATGAAAGTTGTTGGATTTAATTGTAAAAGTGCATTTGCATGCACCTGGATCCTTGGGATTACAGGCAGAAATCACCTAAAAAAAAAAAACTAAACCCCTGCACATGTTTGTTTAATGGTTTGTTGTTCGTTTATGGCTGAATAAACTGATACCTGAAGTAAACACAATGTCTGAAAGGGTTAAAGAACTGTCAGAAACTATGACTGAATATGGACGTTCACAGCATTTGACAGTATCAGAGTATTTGAGAATAATTTTAGAGAGTAACACATTAAAATGCATTCAAAATATTACTTAAACTGTATGAAACTCATTTAACAAAAAATACAAACCTTTAAGTTACGTATTTCCTCCGGGGTTTAACTCATTTAAACGAGTAAAGACGTAAGACGATGGCGTGCTGAAGAAAATAAAACGCTAAACCGGAGTTATAAAACAAATAGCTGATGACTTTTTAAAAAACACCTGAAAGGACTGCTCTTATTCCAGAACATCTCTGCTGTAGTATTAAAAACACGGTTCGTGCACGTGCACGTCACAGAGGCTGTGCACGTGCACGTCATGAACGTCTGTCTTCCGGTTTGACTGTTTGTTCTGGCGCCCTCTATTGTCCTGGCGACAAAAGCGTTTACATTTGACCTTTTATGTCGGAAAATAAAAATCATGATTATTGTACATTAAAGTTTATAATAAATTTACGAGTGCAGAGTTCAGTTGACAGTTTCAAAGACACTACCTTATATTTATGCCATTCGAATTTACATGACCAAAACATTCATTAGCCTACAAACAAAAATAGTGTTGCTAACAAGCTAGACATACAAATAAGTATTCTGGGGACTGTTCCATAAAACTAGTTTACCAAATAAACCAGGCTTATTTCAGTAATTCTGACTTATTTTCACTTGATTTGGTTTCTGAAAGCAAAATTACCATAGCTCAAGCTCAGTCACTGTGGCAACTTATGCTGGCAAACTAACCTGGTCCGGAACAGGCTAACTGTCCGGCTAAGCTGAGCTCCTCTAACACTGACCAATAGGAACACATCGATATTACCACTGACTCTCTCACATACGATTAGTTGACTTTATTATTAGTCCAAAAATAAAAGTATACAGAAATACACCTTAAACAATCAAATAAACTAAAAAAAATAGGCTACAACCAACTGTATTTAATGTATTGTGCCCAAAATGTAGGCTAATGACATTTTAACATAGCTACTTGCGTATTTAGTTGATCAGTAGTTTCTAGCCATGCAGCCTTTCTCTCTGAATTTATGACAGCTGCACCTTTTATGGTTATTAGAACATTAAAACATTGCAATCTAAAATGGCTCTTTAAAGCATTAAAAACACTAAATCAAAAGTTAAAAATCACTGAATTAAAAATAAATAATAGAAATCAGACTACATTTTAACTAATAAGAGGAACACACATTTAACTCATTTGAGCTAGTATGGCTGTATTAGCCAGCTTACATTTGATTTACAGTTATTGCTATCATAAAAATACACTTATATGTAGGATTAAAATTCTATGTGTCACATTTAATGTCCAACAACAAATATTTGAGCAGAATGTATATTGTATTCTGAATTCTTGTGTTATTATTCAATTCTGCTCTGTCTGTGTGCGCATGCGCTCAGCAGCACTCGTTCGCTCGCTAAGCCTCACCCACTCCTGACAGCAAAATGGATATATTTGCATGACTTTCTAACATTTACAGATGAAAAATATACCTGTGACGTGTCAGTTATGCACTGAGGAAAACACAACGTCTCAAATGCATTAGACAACACAAATATTCGCTGTTTGCCATGGTGGATCGATTTGATCCATGATCGACATTAAGGGCTGCTTAAGATTAAGCGTGCACATCAAATTATCCTGACTTGTGACTCACTGAACCTGGCTCGAATTAGTGAGATTGCGTGAACTTCAATTGTCATTTATGAAACCTCTTTAGTCCCGATTGATTTGTTAGGCTATTTCAAGTCAGGTTTTGGACTTTAATTCCCACTTTTCTTAGTGTCTTTTATGGAACAGGCCCCTGGTCTGTGTCTTTGCAATAGTGATTTTTTGGAAAACATTCTATCATTTGCATGTAAAAAAAATAACAACAACCAACCAACAAGAAGACAGAAAAATGTAGCCTACGGGCCTGTTCTTTGTACGTTGCTAACTCAGTTAGCTGGATTTGATTGTTGCCGAATTTGCTTGATCTTGGATTGTTTGGTTCTTTGAAGCTCATCCTGTACCATGATGGTGGCTGAACAAACTCAGGGTTACAGGATTAGTTTTGAGTTGACAAAACCAAACCAGTACAATCTGGCTTTGTTGGTACCATGAAGCTGATCATCGGCTTTCTCTGTCAACTCGGGCTTGATCCTGAGTTAATGGAGCACGTGCACATGAAAGTGTGACCAGTGTTGGCAACTAATTTTCAGAGAAAGTTGCTAAAGGAAGGTCGATTTGTTGCTAAATCATTGCGTAATCATGACGCAAAATTGTGTCACAACATCAAATCTAAAAAAAATTACAAAAAATTTAATATATATATATATATATATACACACACATGTATGTATGTTAATTTAGATTTGTTTGTAAAATAATATGCATAATGTAATATCAAAATACAAATAACTGTATTTTTAAATACATTGAATTACTGAACACTTACACATTTTTGAATGATAAAAATTTATTTTTTTTAATAGCTAGCAAACTTGTAATACTACACATTCTCAACAATTATGCTTTAAGCAGTGTATTAGCAGTTAGTATGCTACACTCTAAGAAAAGCCTGTAAGAATAGGGCACACCCTACTATGTTAATATGAAAGAATTTTCCGTATTGTTTTTTTACCTGCATTTTAAATTACGCATTGTGTTTTCGGGTTACAGGGTTACAATGGATAATGGATAATGTCCTGGAAAATTACTAGTATCTTTTCCATTTTTCTTACAGTGTACTAACTGATCAACAATTGCAGGTACAAGCTAGAAGCTACTAACAAAGTTTATCATAAATAAACAATTATTAAATTTTTATTAGTAGTAAATTATAATTAAATTGCAAATAGCAGCTAACTTAATTCACGTGATGTCTGTACTGCTAGGCATCTTTGGTTTCCTCTTTTTGTGTAATTTGGATGGAAAATGTGTGCTTTTTTTTGTCTTGTCAAAAGTTGCTAATAGTTATAAATAAATTTGTAAAATTGCCAAATTTGTTGCTAGGTGCTTTTGGAAGAAAAAGTTGCCAGGGTAGTCTGAAACGTTGCTAAATTTAGCAACAAAATTGCTAAGTTGGCAACACTGAGTGTGACATCAGTAATGAGCAGCCAATCACATGCCTTAAAACTATGATTCACTTCTTGCGAGAGAGTCAGTGTGGTGTAAGAGAAACTGGAGGAGCGGCTTTGTGTCAGAGACGTGTCACTTTGCTTGAAGCTGATTGGTCAAATTTCGGTTTGGGATCTCTAAACCAGGGATCAGCAGCTTCAGCCCCAAAAAAACGGTGCAAAACGTTTATTAAACGGAAACGGTGGTGCGTTGAACACCTTGTTCTGATGACACAAGAGCAGCAACTATGGCAGCTGAGAAGGCCATTCTTTGTGTTCTTTTTGAAGAATTTTCGGAGCCTGATGAAATCGGTATAAATACGTGTTTAATACTGCAAAATACGCTCGATGTTACAGTCACTGCCCTTGCTGTCCAGAATAAAAGAGAACATCCCAATCGAGTGAAGGATTTGTGGAAACTGTGGTTCCTAATTATTGTGATCCAACATTTGCCTCACATTTCAGATGAAGGATAATCCACTTCTTACCTCCGAGACTGTGTTATGATCTATATGACCTTATTATTTTTATTGTGAGTATTAGGATTATCATTATTGCTGATCACTGTTGTTGTGCTATGATATTGTAATATTTACCATTATATAACCAGAGGAGCATAGAAACGTTTATGAAAGTGTCACCCACAATACAATAGAAAAATATATAAATATGTAGTATTTTTATGTTACATTAATCAGTGTCTAGCACACCTTCCTAAGGAAAGGATATGGACCAGAAGACATTGCAATTACTAGCTCCATGATATTTAGACAGACCTAAATAAGCTCCAGATCTATACTTGTGCTCTTATTATTTCAGTTATGTTGCCTTTAATGTAAATAAACATGTGCAAACAATATACTTGCTCTTGTGAATTTATTTTGATGTTAATTACATTTACTTACAAATTCATCATCATCATGTAACATATGCTATGTTACTATAAAACTCTTACGACAAACACGTCTTCTAATATCTTCAATTGTTGTGTATACTGAGCTGCAGCGGACACGTATTAAATGACTTCACTTGGACCCATTGTGCGAGCTGTCTCTTTAATGCCACGTGGTTTATATACAAGTTGCTGCTGACTGGGCTGACATTTTTGACACACCCACCAAACAAGAGAAAACGTATCTCAAACCCTGTTGCACACCATTTCCAGGAAACATGTCGTTCAACCCGGAAACCGTAGCAAAACGTTGGGCACCGGTGTGAGCCTGAACTTGCCCCAGAGCAGGTTAGCTGTGGAGCGTAATTTACTATGGCGAACAACACTGCTAAAAGCCAATACACTTTCATGGTACCTAAAACCCAGAGTTGCCGCAAACTAAACTGAAACTTACCTGCCTAGCCAGCTAAACCGGTTTCATGGTACAGGCCTCTGCTTGGGATGTAAACAGGATTATATTGCATCTTTTTAAGCAGAACTGATACTTAAAATACGTCCCAGCCACTGCTACTTTATTATAAGATTAGCCTACCCTACTGGTCCAGGGACAATCATTTCAAATAATAATAATTTCAAAAGTAATTTGAAAATAATATAACAATGTTGTGTAGTCTACTATAGACACAGCCAGTTTTACTCATTGAAAGATTTATTAGTGATGAAATAATTACTTTAGAATTGTATTGGAGTCTTATACACATGCTGTAAAGTTAATCTGAATTGTGCATTAATTTGATTACTTGATCTCTAAGAAACTTTAACGCTGTCACGTTACAAATCTGTTTAAAAGATCAAATTAAGTGAATTGCTAAATACAACATTGAAATAAAAATGTAAAGCCTGTACAAATACTAGAAATCATGAGTATACAGAACTGGGAATCATGTAAAAAAAAACAACAACTTACAAATAAATTCTCATTTATCTATTATAACATTTATGTAGTTTTGTTTTGTTTCCTTTTTAATGATATGATATAATTACGTTGCTGTCTTGCAACCAGCCAATTGCTGCATTGCTGATCGTGGTTACACCTGCCCTTTTCGGAGACCAAATTCGTTTGAAGAACCAAATTAGCCAGAGATCGGTTATCAGGATTTGAAGATCTGGAATCTTACAAATTATCTCAGATGTAATAAGAGACGTACGAAGAACGGGCCCCAGGTATATAAAAAGGGACTTGCAGATGAAAAGATACAAACACAAGTGATGACATCCATAAAAGTTATCATTAAAAATATTTGTAGAGTAAAATTAATCACTATTTGTATCAAACTCCAAAACCTGAGGTAACTTTAACTGAAGTACCAGTCATAGAGATCATGAGCTTCTTTATATTCCTTGTGTCGTGCTACATGGTCACAGGCAGTGCATATACCCAGAATAAACTCTTGTGTCTGTAATATTAAATGAGGACTTGGAGTGAGATGTTTCCTCCAGTTAAAGTACCTGCGATATGCATCTTCATCCTTGTCCAGCTGAAGCAGATATTCGGCTAGTGACTTTGCATCAGGGAAGTCATTGACATGAATGAAGGACTCAGCAGGAACAAAGTTTTCATAGTTTCTTCTCGGAGGACCCAACACCACAGGGACGGTACCTGCTGCGAGCGGCCCGTTTATCTTCTCAGTGATGTAGTCCTTGTGGATGGAGTTTTCAAAGGCCAGGTAAAATTTGCAGCTAGCCAGGGTTGGATAGTAATCATTATAATCCAGGAACCTTCCATAAGCCTTTCCAAACAAAGTCACTTGTATGTATTTACTGAATTCTCTGTAAAAAACGTTTCTTGTGTCGACACCAGTTGAGGGATCGTTGTTACTTACAATCCAACACACCAGTTTGTCCTTTTTGGGAATCACAAAATCCTCATTAGGTTTCTTCCTGGTCATTAAGCGCATCCGTACAGGAATATCAGCGTCCTGTCTGTAGCTGAGAGTGAGATTGAACAGGTTTTCCAGACCTGTTATCTTTTTGGTGTTGGTTGGTGATTCCAAATGCAACCAAATCCACCTCTGGAACGGAGGACGAGGAGATGGAGGAATGTTGGACAGATCCCAGCGGATGTCTCTGTGATAAACGATGACATTATCTGCGTCGTTGTACAGAGTTCTATCATCCGTCAGATGACAATTATCAATATTGTAAAACTTTTGCAGTCACTGAAATCAAACCTATAATTTTCAGGCCAAACCCATAACAGAAGTATAGGTTTCTCATCTGCTTTATCAGTAAGAGAGTTGTTCTCTGCTTTATCAGTAAGAGAGTTATCCTCTGCTTTGTCAGTAAGAGAGTTGTTGCTCTTGGCACAGTTTTGTTCTGAGTTTAGTTTGGGTTTAGGAAGAGGTAATGGACAGTTGTGTGAAGGCGAGAACCTGGAAAACATGATGCTCATAGAGATGACACCTGCCATCGTCACTACTACACCCACACGGCACAGCATTGAGCCATTTGTGACTGACATCTTCTGATCTAAAAAAATAAAATAAATAACAATGAGAGGGAAGTGATCAGACTCTTTCACCAACGACAGTAAAAACACTTGATATTAAAAGGTATTCTGAATGAAATAAAAGTTACTACTACTATGTCTGGTCTGTGAGAAACACAAAAACTACAGCACAGACAGTGGAAGCTAATCGTTGTTTTATGTGCTAAATTTGACATTTGTCTCATTCAATTAGACAAGATTCACATTATGCATACAACATGTCTGGGATTCATGTAGGAAATTCAAGTCCTCACCGCTTTTAAGAGCTCCTGATTAAAAGAAAAGAAAAAAAGGTGAATTTGTCGCATATGATGGCAATGTGTTCAGCGCAAGAAGATTACAACACTGAAAGACGGAAGTTTAAGACTAGAAGTATCGGATCGGAAATTACTCTGAAAAAACAACGCAAGCAAGCCAGCGTTTGCAACCTCCTGATAGAGCTTCGAGCGACTCGATCCCAGTTCGTGGACCTTTCCGATCTCGTCCGAACTGTATTTCAATCGAGGCAAAAATGCCAAAATGAGATCATTCTGAGCCTTCTGTGTACAGCAACCTCTAGTCAGCTCTGCATCGACACTGTAACCCCAGACAGATGTGGAAAAGCATGTTTGTACATGCTGAGAGAGAGAGAAAAAAAAAAAAGCATGAGATCCTTCTCCAGAATTAGCAAACTGGCTGCCAGCATCATCTGATCACAAATGTTCAGTTTCATTTCAACAGACCTCTGAGATGTTAAAAATGCTCGTTTGCCAGGGATTCTTCTAAAACTTCAGGTACGATACTCTTGTCATTCTGCTGGTTGTCCGTTCCAGACAATTTGTCTTGTTGATGGACTGATGAGACTTACGGATCCACACCGTGGTCTATTAATATAGACATTAAAACATACAGTAGACTATATCCTTATCTTACGATACTCCACAGGCAGTCGGACAAATTCAAACAGTAAAACTAAGCAGCCAGACAAATGGTAACCTGCAAACATACAATACACAGCGAGTAATGCAGTCAAGCAAAAAGCAGGAAATACACAAATAGTATATGAGGGTCAGGTGAGAACACCTGAGAACACACATGACTCAATGCATTAGTGACCTCTGGTGGAGACATTATGATTAAAAATAACTTGACTGTGTGTTCAAAATTACTCACACAAAATTTAACATAGGCCTACTTGTTTCTTCTGTAACAGCATCAATAAAGCAGTACAATATTTTACAATAAAATATGCTATTTCAGGCCAGACATGTCTTTCTGTGTTCACTTGCATGAACCAGAGAATGCGCATTTCTGAGCATATTCTTGCAAATATCCTTTGCTCTGTGGCAACTGGTGCTCATTTACCAACCAAAACTACATAAAAGTACATGGTCCCAACATAAAGTAGGTTGTCAACAGCACTTTGTTCTTGTTGGACTCAATGTTGCCAACTTAGCAATTTTGTTGCAACTAGCAACAAATTTACTTTTAAAATTTATTTGGCAACTTTTAGCAACTTTTAACTGTGACTCAAATGATAAAAGGCACACATTTTCCCTTAAAATTACACAAAAAGAGGAAATAAAAGGTGTCTAGCAGTACATTTTACATTTACATTTAGTCATTTTGCAGGCGCTTTTATCCAAAGCGACTTACAATTGGGGAATACATAAAGCGATTCATCTTGAAGAGGCAATCCGACAAACGAAGTGCCTGTAATACCAAGTCTCAGGCCTTGTTTAAATAAGTACAAGCTAGCAAGGGAAGGAATAAATAAAGAGAAAGAGAATTTATTTTTTTTTTTTACACATCACATGAATTAAGTTGCTAGTTGCAATTCAATAATCATCGTTCATCGTGTTATGTTTGTACCTGCACTTGTTGAGCAGTTAAAAATATGTAGAAAAATGGAAAAAGTACTGGTAATCTTCTGCCAAGACAATATCCGTTTAGTGATTGTCACAGTACATTGTGCTATTTTACAGACTTTTCCTAACGTGTAGTTCCTAACTAACTTCCAATACACTGCTTAAAAATATAATTGTTCAAAATGTGTAGCTTTACTAGTTAATAATAATAAAAAAAAAACATAAAATGTAATTGTTCAAAATGTGTGAATATTCAATAATGCACAATATCCTGTGAAAACCACAGTTGGGTCATTCTTCAATTGGGGTGGCAAATGAGAGGCAGAATTTGTAAAAGTGCTTGTTTGTTTTTTTCTAATAAAATATATTGCTATGCATTTAAAATGAGTTTCATATGCTATATCCATTAAAATGAAAACTTAAGAACATTTTGATTTTTAAATAATTTCAATCAAACACTGGTGACACAGCCACTTATGTCTATGTCATTTTGAAGACTTTATATTGCAAGTTACTATACAGGCTCTGTGGTGTTACCAGAAAAGACAGTAACACCACAGACAAATCAGCCTAAATCCTGACTTTTCTAAAATAGAGGCTGCTATCATGATGATTTCAAAATCAGGGGACATTTTGGAAATATTAATAAGTATGTATTTATCAAAATTTTGATTAAAATATGTCAGATCTGCAAGTTATCAACATAACACCACAGACACTAATAAAGTGCGACACATGAAATTGTCAGAAATTTAGCTAAATTTAAGAAAATTAATAAGACCCCCCATGCACCCCTCAGATCATCCAGCACCTGCAGTGACATTTACACACAGGAAGTAGTCCAAATATAATTCCCCCTTTTCTTAAAGGGGTAACATCCATTCATGTAACACCACAGACATGAATTTGGGGGACAAAACTTTTTTCTTAAATATAACAAAATATGTATTTTTTTAAAACAATTTAATAAAATTGTACGTGTTAAGTAAAATCTATATTCACAATATAACCACTTTATTTGTGTTAAAAATGTTATATTGTTGTGATTACATCCCATGATACCTCTCTGAGGTACGGCGGGAACATCCATATTTTGTTACAAATGCAATCTCTCAAACTCAATTAAGTATGCATTATTGTGTATACAAATTGTGTTTACTCTACAGAATACAAACATGCAAACATTTTATGATTTATTGGTATTTAAAGTTTATTTCAACTGTTGTAAATTAGAGGGACACCACTTGCCACCACAAATGAAGAATGACCCAGTTGACCTTCAGGTCATATTTTACCCTGGAGGTTCATGGATAGTGTTGTTTAAAAAAACATTTATTCATTCTTTCACTCATTCACTCACTCACTTACTTTACTTATTTAATATATTTTTTAATGAAAATGTGTTTCTTTTTTTGTAGATTCTTTATCAGGGCTGGTTAACTTTGGTCCTGGAGGGCCACTGTCTTGCTGAATTTCGCTCCAACTCTAATTCAACACATCTGCCTGTAGCTTTCTAGGGATCTTGAAGACACTGATAGCTTGTTCAGGTGTGTTTGATTAGGGTTGGAGCTAAGCTCAGCGGGACAGTGGCCCTCCAGGGGCACGTTCAGGCTCACACCGGTTCCCAACATTTTGCTATGGTTTCCGGGTTGAACGACATGTTTCCTGGAAACGGTGTGCAACAGGGTTTGAGATACGTTTTCTCTTGTTTGGTGGGTGTGTCAAAAATGTCAGCCCAGTCAGCAGCAACTTGTATATAAACCACGTGGCATTAAAGAGACAGCTCGCACACAATTGGTCCAAGTGAAGTCATTTAATACGTGTCCGCTGCAGCTCAGTATACACAACAATTGAAGATATTAGAAGACGTGTTTGTCGTAAGAGTTTTATAGTAACATAGCATATGTTACATGATGATGATGAATTTGTAAGTAAATGTAATTAACATCAAAATAAATTCACAAGAGCAAGTATATTGTTTGCACATGTTTATTTACATTAAAGGCAACATAACTGAAATAATAAGAGCACAAGTATAGATCTGGAACTTCTTTAAGTCTGTCTAAATATCATGGAGCTAGTAATTGCAATGTCTTCTGGTCCATATCCTTTCCTTAGGAAGGTGTGCTAGACACTGATTAATGTAACATAAAAATACTACATATTTATATATTTTTCTATTGTATTGTGGGTGACACTTTCATAAACGTTTCTATGCTCCACTGGTTATATAATGGTAAATAATACAATATCATAGCACAACAACAGTGATCAGCAATAATGATTAGCCTAATACTCACAATAAAAATAATAAGGTCATATAGATCATAACACAGTCTCGGAGGTAAGAAGTGGATTATCCTTCATCTGAAATGTTTGTCTTTTCATTCTGAAATGTGAGGCAAATTTTGGATCACAATAATTAGGAACCACAGTTTCCACAAATCCTTCACTCGATTGCGATGTTCTCTTTTATTCTGGACAGCAAGGGCAGTGACTTTCTATTTATCACGGAAACGTTGTTTTCCAATGAAGATTTGGCTCCTCTCTCTGAGCTTCTACCGCCCAAATGTACATTTTTTAATTCCCCCCGCTCTGGGAGAAGGGGTGGCGGTTTGGTCTCAAATTTTAAAGATTGTTTTCAATGTCGGACCATGCAAAGAATTACATATAGCAGTTTTGAATTGCAGATGCTTGTGTTGGACTCAGACACTCCATTAGTTGTTGCTGTGGTCTACAGGCCTCCTAAGCCACATAAAGACTTTTAACAGATTTCTTGGGGGGAATCATCCCCAATTCTGATAGATTTTTAATTATTGGGGATTTTAACATTCACATATGCTGCCCCCAAAACTCATTTGCAAAATACTTTATCAGCCTAACAGAAGCCTTCGATTTAGTGCAGCGTGTTAAAGGACCTACTCATATTCATGGACACACTCTCGATCTTATTATGTCTCATGGGTTCTCGATGGGTGATACTGAGATATGCGATCACAGCTTTTCTAATCACAATCCTATTTTATTCAATAAACCATTGTCATTGAATGCTGTAAAACCTCATGTATCAGCTCATCTGACACGGAGGATCACTGCTGCTACCTCTGCTTCTTTTTCTTCAATGTTTGAGGAGTTTTCCCATTCTACTGCTCTCGCCTCATCTGAGCTCAGTCCCGATTAATTGCTTTTTAGTTTGAATTCTTTCTGTACTACTATCTTGGATTCTGTGGCTCCACTGACGACTAAACATCACAAGTTAACTCCTGAACCATGGTTATACTACTCGGACTACTACTAACCAATACTACTCGGACATTGAGACAGGCTTGTAGAAGGGCTGAGAGGAAATGGAAAAAGAACAAACTACAGTTTTTTCTGAAATGTTAAAGGATTCACTTATTAAGTATCAGAAGGCGGTGAGAGTGGCTAAATCAGACTATTTTTCAACTCTTATAGATAAAAATCATAATAATCCTAGAACCCTTTTTAATATCATTAATGCTGTGTTTACATCTATTTCGCTGTCTTTTTTAAATTACATTAAGCAACTCAAACCAACTGGTTAACCTTTAGATATACTTCCCTCACGGCTATTTAAACAAGTGTTTAGCGTAATGGGTCCGACACTTTTAAATTTGATCAATAAATGCCTTGAGTTAGGAGTTGTTCCGGACTATTTAAAACATGCCTCGGTACAACCCAGACTTAAGAGGCCTAATTTAGATTCATTTGATGTATCAAATTTTACACAAAAATTATAGAGAAAGTGGTTTTTCATCAAATACAAAGTTTCTTGGTAGATTACAAAATTTTTGATGCATTCCAATCAGGCTTTAGGAAATTTCACTCCACTGAGACGGCTCTTTTAAAAGTGTTCAACGACATTCTTTTAGCTACCGACTCTGGAGATTCTGCAGCTCTGGTACTTTTAGACTTGAGCGCTGCTTTTGATACTGTAGACCACAATGTTCTTCTGTCCCGCTTAGAACAGGTAGTGGGCATTAGAGGTTCAGCTTTAAATTGGTTCCAGTCTTATCTTACGAACAGAAGTTTCTCAGTTAATATTGGCAAATTTCACTCTTCCACTGTACCTTTGACCTGTGGGGTCCCTCAAGGCTCAACTCTAGCTCCCATGTTATTTTGTATATGCTTCCCCTCGGATCGATCTTTGAGAAGTATGGTATATGCTATCATTGTTACACAGATGACATGCAAATATATATTCCTTTGACACATAAGAATGGATTAGACCCGGTGGCCGCTTGCCTCTTGGATGTTAAAGCATGGATGTCTCTAAATTTTTTAAGTCTGAATGAGAGTAAAACAGAGATTGTGGTATTTACCCCGTTGGATACACACTGTATACCAAATCTAAATTTTGGTGTTCTGGCACCTTATGTAAAGCCATACGTGAAAAAAATGTTGGTGTGGTATTGGACCATAAAGCTTGATAGACAAGTCAATCAAGTTGTGACGTCAAGCTTTTATCAATTGGGAACCCTGGTAAAAATGAAGTCCTTTGTTTCTTTTACTAACTTTGAAAGAGTAATCCACGCCTTTATTACCACGAGGCTCAATTATTGTAACTCTCTTTATGTGGGGATCAGTCAATCCTCCCTAAACCGCCTTCAGATGGTTCAAAATGCGGCTGCTAGAGTTCTGACGGGAGCTCGAAAGAGTGAGCATATTACCCCTATCCTTCAGTTGTTGCATTGGTTACCAGTGTGCTACAGGATTCATCTTAAAATGCTCTTATAGGGCTGTAACAAACGATTGTTTTGATAATCGATTAATCTAGCGATTATTAGAACGATTAATCGACTAATCGTCGATTATTTCACTGATTAATCAGTAGACTTTGATTGATTATTCAGCTTTTGCAATTAGTTAAAATATTAAGTTATACATATTCTAACATAAAGGTCAATTCAGCTTTAGAAAAGCATATTATGTAATTACAATTATTATACAATTAATTGGTAACACTTTACAATAAGGTTCATTGGTTAACATTAGTTAACAGGAACCAAAAATGAACAATACTTCTACAACATTTATTAATCTTGGTTAATGTTAATTTCAGCATTTACTAATGCATTTATAAAAATCACAAGTTGTGTTTTATAACATTGGTAAATGCACTGTGAACTAACATGAACAAACTATGAATAACTGTATTTTTATTAACCAACATTAGCAAAGATTAATACATGAATTTAATAAATGTATTGTTCATTGTTCATTCATGTTAATTAATACATTACAATAAGCCAAGGTATCATTTGTTAACATTAGTTAAAGTGTTATCAATTCATTATACAAATAGATGTATTTGGCACACAAAATGAGACACTCTCTCACCATTTAATTAGCTACATGGAGAAGTAACACATCATTCTGCCTAACATCTCTTTTTGTAAGTGATAAGAATCAAAATAAAGGTAAGTGATGACAATTTCAAAACATAATGTCTTAAAATAGCCTACCGTATGATAACCAAAACAGTCCTGAGATAGATCAAGCTTTGATCTCTGTTAAACAAACTATCACTTTAATTAAATATTTTTTCCCCACTAATAAAAACATTTTATCATTAGCTAGCTCCACACTGGAGAGCTGCTTTATTTTAGAAAATCAAGTTGTAATTCTAACTGAAAGCGACACTGACTCTGGTTTTTCCTGTTAAATACCGTAAAGCTGCTTGATTTAAGGCTATCTATTGCATAAAGTACTATATAAATAAACATGATGTGAATGGACTTTACTTGAGTACTGAAAAGCAGAGCTCATGCAAACATCCACGTCGTTGTAATCACATGCATTTTTAACCGCTGCTTTCACACTGCTGTCAGTTTTTGTTGTGTTTATTTTGTTACTGAGAGGAAAGCTGGCAATATATATTTACATATTCATCAAACGCTGCTCAGGTTCGGGCGTGTCTTCTTCTCTCGAAATGCATCCAGGAGAGCGGAATTACATTCTTGCGCTACAGCGCCACACTGGTCGAACCGCAGTATTGCAGGATCTTGCATTAGGTCATGTGAGATCAAACGATTACTCGACAACGATTACTCGACTAATCGTTTCAGCCCTATGCTCTTACTGGTTTTTAAGTCTTTAAATGGTTTAGCACCCTCTTACCACTCGGATCTGTTGATAGACCACCAACCTACAAGAGCTCTCAGGTCTGCCAACTTAAGGCTCTTAGTGATTCCTAGAACCAGACTCAAGTCTAGTGGTGATCAAACATTCGCCGTAGCTGCTCCGAGACTTTGGAATAGTCTTCCTACAGAAATCAGAACCGGCCCTACACTACCCATTTTTAAATCCCGGTTAAAAACATTTTTATTTGAACTGGCTTATTATTCGTGATTTGAATTTGCTCTGCCCTGTGTTTTGCAGTGTTATTTGTGATCTTGTTTTTGTTTTAATTCTGCTTGTGGTTACTTGTAACACTTACTTGTACAGCACACTGGTCAACGATAAATGTGTTTAGTGGTGCTTTATAAATAAACTGAATTGAATTGAGGTTAGTGATGTATACTGTCTTTTGCAATATTAGCCATATATGTAATAAATCATCATCACAGTATCATGCTCTGCCTAATGTCAGTCATGAAAAAGTTGTGGCTGCTGAGTGATTGTCACAGGACTTTCATAAAAAAGACAGTATGGAAACTAGAAAAAGAAGCTATGAGGCAGTAAGAAAGATCCTGCAGCATGGTTCACTTTTAATAAACACTTTGTCACCTTAAAAATGTAAACATGCCATACATGTGACATATATCGCTCATACAAATTGTGGAAAAATGCCTTCCTGTGTTCATCACACATACAGTATTAAAGAGTTTGGCTTTTGAATCCTGCACTGCTCATAACGTGTTTTCTATGGTCGGAAACACAAGTAGTCTGCCAAGAGACCAGTAGGCCTATATGTAAAATGAAAAGGAGTCATGAACTTAGAATTTACTGTAGACAAAGCGTTCTCTACATGTTCAATGAAAGACAACAGATATACAACATTTATATTCAAGCACCTAACTGAGCATAATGTACAGTACAATACAGACACACTATTAAGCATATATAAAATTAAGTTAATTCAATTCATTATATGATTATAAAAAACTGAATAATGAATTCTATAAAGAATTGCTCTTTGTTACATTTGCGCCTGATGGCCGCTCACACATCAGATGTACTTGTCTGGTCAGTATCAGGATGGGAGACCTCCTGGGAAAACTAGGTTGCTGTTGGAAGAGGTGTTAGTGAGGCCAGCAGGGGGTGCTCACCCTGTGGTCTGTGTGGGTCCTAATGCCCCAGTATAGTGATGGGGGCACTATACTGGCAAAACGCACCGTCTTTCGGATGAGACGTTAAACTGAGGTCCTGACCTCTCTGTGGTCATTAAAAATCCCATGGTACTTCTCGTAAAGAGTAGGGGTATAACCCCAGATTCCCTCCACTGGCCCTCATCAATCATGGCCTCCTAATAATCCCCATTCACTTGATTGGCTCTATGACTATCTCTCCTCTCCACCTGTAGCTGGTGTGTGGTGAGCGCATTGGCGCCGTTGTCCTGTGGCTGCCGTCGCATCATCTAAGTGGATGCTACACACTGGTGGTGGTTGAGGAGACCCCCACATGGTTGTAAAGTGCTTTGGGTGTACAGCAATACACAATAAAGCGCTTTATAAATGCATTAATTCATTCATTCATCCAAGCACTCCACGCTGCCTTTGTGAATGGGTGGGTTTGTCTACCTGTTGCTTTATTTTCTGTGGCGGTTAGATCTGTCAGCCGTCTTTCTGGTTTAAAAGACAAAAATCACCGGACTTGTTTGTCTGTGTCCGAATGAGAAAGAAAATCACAATTTTTAAATTTTTTTTTTTAGTTTCCCGCTGACAAACTGTGGTGTAAGACACTGCATATATAACATTTGCCATTGATAACTTTGATGTAGTGGCGTGTTAGTTCATCTCTTCTTATTATTCTACAGGTGAGCAAAATCGATTCAAAAACTAAGTGCAACTAATGTAATAATACACTGTATTTCAAAGATGTATGTGTTCATTTTTGTTGGATTACAGAGTAAGACTGTTTTGTAATAATGAGTCGTATCAGACATAAGAGGGACAAATATGTAAATGCAATGTGAAATATGATCAAATGTACGTGTTAAACGAGTTCATGGATGTTTTTGTAATGTTGTTTGTTATTGGATGAGAAAGTTTAAACGAGTTAACTCTGCGTTTGCAACTGGAAGTTATCTAGAGCCAAAATGGCGGTGCATGTATGCGAGCCAAAATGGAGACGTATCTGTAAAACACGAGGATAGCGTATTCATCTGTACGACAGTTTAAAAGTTAGACTAATTGTTTCGTGAATGTTATGGTGATGTGAAATCCTGGATATTTGATTGAAAACACTGTAAAAGGTGAATGTGTTGTGCTTGATAGTAATGTGTTATACAACTTAAAACAAATAACTTTTGAAAGGCCTTTATTAAGATGTAGCTAACTGTCTTTATTGAAATGTGTTGAAAAGAACAAGTAATTGTTGTTAATTAAAGTTAAATATGTTAATAATGTTCATGCATTGAAATCAAAGAAATGAGTCAGAATCAATTAAACATTGACAAAGACTACAGCCAGTACTTGTGTCTCACATCATCTCTTCTTATTATTCTACAGTGCTGGCAAGTGTTGTACATGCAACTTACCCACTCAGGCTTGCCAGACTCGAGGCGGGTAACACAAGCCTAACTAAATAACTGGAGGCAGAGTTATTTTTAAGTCCATGTAGGTCACAAACCACTGAAATCGGATGATAAATGTAAACGTTATCGTGTTTTTATCCAGAAAAACCGCAGCTCCCCGTTTACCTCCATTTGTTTTTAAAGCAGTCTTGCCTGGATAAATATGGCGGATGCATTGACGATACGATAGCAATGGCTCAAACAACAATTACGATAATATCGCAGATGATATATCGCACACCCCTACTTCACAGGCATCACTGCCTTGTACTTTTACATCCATAATATTATAAATTAAAAGTTTATTGCTGGTCTGTGGTTTTACAGTGCTGTAATTTTTAAAGGTTTCATATTATTGTAAGGTGAGCTTAAAGGGTGCACGACTATGAAATTCACACAGCTTCAGTGTGACATCAATAAGAAAAAGAATCATTTCATAGATATTGTTAATAATAGTTGTTCATAATAAAATATGTATGAACTTAATACATGACCTAGGCTATTTATTTAGCAAAATCCTGTCATTTTAATAATATTATATGCAATTTATTAAAAATTGTTGCTGCTCTAATTAAGCTCAGTGTGCTCTCTTTAAGCTCTTCCCCATTGAACTTCTATGTAAATACTTCATAAACAGATGTCATAAACAACCATCAGTTTAAGTTAATGGATTTTTTATGGATTCTGTCGACTCAAATCTAATGAGCTTTGGCAGCTAGCATCAACTTCTCCAGACTGTAAATCTGTGGAAAATCGGGGCAAAAATTGTGTAGTGTTCTCCAGCCTTAAAAACGAGGCTAGTTTCTGTGTTAATCCCCATGAATTAAATGTTTTATTGGTTTGTTTTATTTGATTTTTGAATTTGTGTTACTTAGCTGAACGTGGACTATAGATGTTGCAGTGTGCTTAAATGTCACTTCATTATGAATATATAACTGACAAATTGAATGCCTTGTTGTTTGATTTTAGGGTACGTTTACCCTAGTCAAAAAAGTCTTTTCAGGACAAACTGGACTGTGCAATCAGCTATAAGGTCATAAAACGCAAGACAAACCAGTCATTTAAACAGGTTGTGTGACTATACCATGTGAAACCCATAAACCTGAATAACCAGTTTCATGGCCAGGCCACCCATAATCTGAAAGGCCAAGCCCACCTTTGCTGAGATATTTTAACTTTAGAACAAACAGAATTTTACTTCCATGCATACTTTGTGTGAACAGCATTTATCACTATTCACACAAAAGATGCAATTTACTGCTATTTATACTTGGTACAAACAGTATCACTACACTGTAAAAAAATTTCAAGCTGCTTCAACTAATTATTTAGTAACTAGTTCCACAGAAATGTTACGTTCAGTCAATTTCTGACTTCAAAGTGTTGCCTGAGTTGTTATTTTTTTAGCAGGCTCAACCTTCACTGAACTAGTTTTATAGTTCATTCAACTAAAATGTTTTTGTTTGAACATTTAGAAAACTACAGCAAATATTGTCAATTAAAATTGAACCATTTACTCCATGTGTTCCTTATGTTACCTCAACTAAGATTTACTATTTGGGCATCATAAGAAATTGCTGTGGAACTAGTTATTACATTGTATACTAAGTTTAAGAAAATTATTAACTGGTGTCTATCACTCACTAAAAACACACACATTACAATACATAATAGCCTTTAGTTTATATCAATCTGCATAACATGTGTCATACATACTAAACATGCAGGCTTAAAGGAATAGTGAACCCAAAAATGAAAATTTGCTGTTAATTAACGCACCCTCAGGCCATCCAAGATGTAGGTGACTTTTTTCTTCATTAGAACAGTAAAGGAGATTTTTAGGTGATACAGTTGTCTTTAGCAATTCACAAACTGCACGTCTCTAGCTGCCGGTTTTTGAGAGTCAAAAAACATATACAGACAAGACCAAATTAGCAGTGGCTCCTGATAACACATTGAGACCTAATGAAGCAAAACAATCACTGTAGTATTAATTTGATCTTGTCTGTATGTTTTTTTTTCAAAAACCTCCAGCCACAGATGTGCAGTGTATCACCAAGGATCACCCTTTCATATAAAAATCTTCTTTACTGTTCTACTGAAGAAAAAGTCACCGACATCTGGGATTGCCTGAGGGTCTATTTATAAAATATGTTCTGTGCATGTAAACAAAGCTAGTATAGTGTCTGCTTGTTGCATCACCAATAGCCGATGGAAATCACCGGCTCTAAATGAAAATGAGTAACGCACAGCCTGATTTCCTAGACGTTCTGCGAGACAAATCTCAAACTGACACAGAAAAATTTCAGGCACACACCTAAACTAGTTAATCAATGTCTGCGGGTTTACCCAACAGTGACATAAAGCCAGCATGTCATGAGGATGGAGATGTGGTTAAAACCAAATCTAACACACCTGAATCAGCCTCAAGTTCTGTCAAAAACAATGAATGCTGTGCATTTATTATTGGCTGGTACTGACCAAATGAGTGTGTTCATAAACATAATAAAGCAGCATACAAATATTTCCATGTATTTCTTCACCATATAATGTTATCAAGAGTTATTTACAAATGAATTAAAAAAAAAAAAACACAAGCAATTACGAAAAGAGCACGTTTAGAGCTGGAATGTAAAATAAAACGAACAAAAGTACAAGCATCTTCACTTAATTACCAGGTCATCCATAAGCAATGATTTATTAAAAATACTTCCACCAAAACAGTATCAAAATCTAATATCAGATTTTGCATATAAGTAACAATTCATATAAAATATAATCTATTTCATAAACGTTGTAGTCAGTAACTGATGATGTAAGAAAACCTGAGGAGACTTTAATTAAAATACCAATCATAGAGATCGTGAGCTTCTTTATATTCCTTGTGTCGTGCTACATGGTCACAGGCAGTGCATATACCCAGAATAAACTCTTGTGTCTGTAATATTAAATGAGGACTTGGAGTGAGATGTTTCCTCCAGTTAAAGTACCTGCGATATGCATCTTCATCCTTGTCCAGCTGAAGCAGATATTCGGCTAGTGACTTTGCATCAGGGAAGTCATTGACATGAATGAAGGACTCAGCAGGAACAAAGTTTTCATAGTTTCTTCTCGGAGGACCCAACACCACAGGGACGGTACCTGCTGCGAGCGGCCCGTTTATCTTCTCAGTGATGTAGTCCTTGTGGATGGAGTTTTCAAAGGCCAGGTAAAATTTGCAGCTAGCCAGGGTTGGATAGTAATCATTATAATCCAGGAACCTTGCATAAGCCTTTCCAAACAAAGTCACTTGTATGTATTTACTGAATTCTCTGTAAAAAATGTTTCTTGTGTCGACACCAGTTGAGGGATCGTTGTTACTTACAATCCAACACACCAGTTTGTCCTTTTTGGGAATCACAAAATCCTCATTAGGTTTCTTCCTGGTCATTAAGCGCATCCGTACAGGAATATCAGCGTCCTGTCTGTAGCTGAGAGTGAGATTGAACAGGTTTTCCAGACCTGGTATCCTTTTGGTGTTGGTTGGTGATTCCAAATGCAACCAAATCCACCTCTGGAACGGAGGACGAGGAGATGGAGGAATGTTGGACAGATCCCAGCGGATGTCTCTGTGATAAACGATGACATTATCTGCGTCGTTGTACAGAGTTCTATCATCCGTCAGATGACAATTATCAATATTGTACAATTTTTTGCAGTCACTGAAATCAAACCTATAATTTTCAGGCCAAACCCATAACAGAAGTATAGGTTTCTCCTCTGCTTTATCAGTAAGAGAGTTGTCCTCTGCTTTATCAGAGTTGTTGCTCTTGGCACAGTTGATCTGTGATTTTTGGTCTGGTCTAAAAGCTGGAGGTGGACAGTTGTTTGAAGGTGAGAACCAGAAAAACACAGCGCCCAGAGAGATGACACCTGCCATCGTCACTACGAAACCCAGACGGAACAGCGATGAGCCATTTGTGTTTGACATTTTTTACCTGAAGAGAACAGTTGAAGAAAGTTTCACTTTTACTTTTACAAAAGAATTTAAAGAAATTCTTCAATAACACTACTGTAGAATCAGTTCACATGTTTGTGAGAAGCAAAAGCTACACAAGTAAAAGTTAGTCATTATCTTGTAATAAAATATAAAGTTGAAACTTTGACCATTTTAGTCTAATAAAAATATATTCAAATTATATTTATTAATTCAATTCCTCACCTGATTAAAAGAGAAAAAAAAATCTGTAATTTGGTGTCCCATATACAGCCAATGTCTGATGAGTAACAGACAGAAACACAGAAGAGAATTTCTTCAGAGCATGATTTTCGTCAAAAGAAAAAAAAATATTGGGTTGTCTTTAGGTTTGTGACACCTGGAGGAAGTGTCTTGGGAGGAGATAGGTCACGAACCAATCACAATTCAGTATACAAATGTCACTAGGCTTGTTTGGGATGCCTCTCACCTGAAATGTAGGCGAGAGCAGGCGGCTGCAGTGAGGGGAGGAGTGAAATAAACGCAGTCAGGACGGACAGTTCTGAGCTCTCGAAGTGGAAGATAACTACGAAATCAAAAGCAGATATGGCGTTATTCACACTCACGTGCTGTTTTGCTAATTAACATGACATAATATCAGCTTTGTTGTTTTTATATGAAGATAAATAAGATGAACAAGACACTCAAAGTGCTTGCTATTTAATTCCATACGAAAGGCGTATTTATCATCCATTTTTACTTTAATACAAACATGTATTTTAGATTTTTATGAAAATATGACAACTATCACATATCTCACATAGAGATCGCGCTGTCATAGTATTCGGGAATATTCAAGCATAATTGAAATACATAATAGCATGAAATCAGATTTTTAAAAAATAAATATTTTAGCAGAGAACGCAACATCACGGTTGTTTAAACCAATGAGCATTAAACTGTCGTCAGCAGGTCGATACTGTGCTTTTCCCCAGATACTTTTAAACAAAAGACACTGTGTATCTGTGCTGTTGAATGCATTTGAGACGTTGTGTTTTCCTCAGTGTATAACTGACATGTCACAGGTATATGTTTCATCTGTAAATGTCAGAAAGTCATGCAAACATATCTATTTTGCTGTCAGGAGTGGGCGAGGCGCGCGAGAGCAACGAACGCTAAACAGACAGAGGGCAATAATTCTGAGTAAAATATACATTTTGCTAAAATATTTGTTGTTGGACATTAAATGTGTCTTTTGTAGAATTTTAAACCTACATATAAGTGTATTTTTATGACAGCAGACAGTAAATGTAAAGGGACTATTGTAATGGGTAAATCAAATGTAAGCTACTAATTAGCTACTAAGCTCAAATGAGTTCATTTATAGCATGTTAAAATATAGTCATTTTCTTTATTATTTATTTTCATTTTTAATTCAGTGATTTTAACTTTTAATTTGGTTATTTTAATGATTTAAAGAACAAGTTTAGATTGTAATGTTCTGCAAACTATAAAAGGTACATCTGTCATAAAACTAGAGAGAAAGGCTGCATGGTTAGAAACTGTAAACAAAAACAATAAGTCAAATAATAGCATGTGAGAAAGTCATTGGTAATATTGTGTTCCTATCAGTCAGTGTTACAGGAACTCAGTTTAGTTTTACAGTTAACCTGCTTTAGACCAGATTAGTTTCCCATCATAAATTGCCACAGTGACTAAACTTCGTTGGCTATGCATGGAGATGAGTATCGTATCGGCCTGAATCATGAGATGCACATCCCTAATGCATATACATATATTATATATACAGGGGTTAAAGCAACAACACCAAAAAAAAAAAAAAAAAAAAAATATATATATATATATATATATATATATATATATATATATATATATATATATATATATATTGACTGAACTTTTCCTCAGCCAAACCCCATTCCACAGCCATACACTCTCAGAAATAAAGGTACAAACAGTGACAGACTGGGGCGGTACCTTTTCAAAAGGTACACTTTTGTACCTATTAGGTTCAAATATGTACACTTTAAGTACTAATATGTACCTTTAAGGTGCCAAAATAGACCCTTTAGGTACAAACATGTACCTTTTGAAAAGGTACCGCCCCAGACAGCTTTTGTAACTTTATTTCTGAGAGTGTTCCTGCCATACCTGCCAAACCTGTCACACATCCAGTTTAAGATCCGTGTTTTTCTTCTTGTAATTAGGAGCGCTTGTCCTCCTAATTTAAAAAATTTAGGAGCACTTCTGATCAATAATCCAAAATTCTGATAAAAAAAAAAAATAATAATAAAAAATTAGCCTTCCTAATACGAGGTGACATTTGACTCCTTAAAATGACTTACAGGGGTATTTTCTTTTTACCTTTCATCATTTTCATCTGTCAAATTCAAAAATTTATGTTTATAAGCTTTTTAAAATTTCTATTTAAAACAATATAATAAGAAGTAGAATAAGACAAATAAGTTACCAATCATATGAAATTAGCATTAATAAAAAAATTAATTTGTACTACAGAGGTGACCCAAAAGTGGCTTGTAGGTACATTTTCAGACGTTTAATGAGGCTCAGAGGTGGCATGAGTGCAATTAAATTCATAGATTCATGTGGACATTAATGTTTTAAATATAAATGTGCTTTTAGAGACGCACAGCGGCTCAGCTGTTACTTTATTTGGAACTATTTTCGTTGATGATATAGAGCAAAATCATGCAGTACTTGTTTATTGATCTGTTGTATTAAATCAATATCACATTTGCAAACTGCCTTAATCATTATTAAAAGCAGTCTCTCTCCTTATGAGAGTTCTCAAGTCTCAAAAGCACGTGCAAATGAGTAGAATTATTATTGATAGCCACAATCCCGCGCCGAAATTCAAGTTCTGCTCTGTGTTCTCTGCTAATAACCCGACTGTGAATAATGCCAGAGTTACTGTGTTATCAGTGGGAAGCTGCAGCCATGGCAGGGATGATTTTTGGCGTGCCAGCAGAACAACAACAATGAGCTACATGTTTCTTTTCCCCTCTGTTATCCCTGATATCTATGGGAAGCCAAAAATCCCAAAAGTGGGCCGAAACAGCGCTGTATTAAAGAGCGACCGAGGACAGCGCAAGAGGACGTGTTCGCCGGCGCCACCGAACTGACAGCGGCGCTGATCAGTTAACAGCAGCGCGAATATAAATTCGTGTTTTTCCCAAGCTGCAACCTCCCGCTCTCTCTCGTGAAGCCAACACGGAAGTGACTAAAACTGCAATTCATCGACTGGCCGCTGGAGGCTGGTTGCAAAAGGGAGTCAATCCCATAGACTCCCCATGTTAAAATGCCCAACTTTACAGCAGAAAAGAACGTTTACAGCCTGGTGCAAAAAATGATTTTGATCTGTATAGCTAATTTTGCCCTTCATGACAACTGTGAGGGGGGTGAATTTTTTTATAACTCATCCGTTTAAATTATATTAAGCCTTAAAGTTCTGCATAATTAAGGGCGTGGCCACTTGAGTGACCGGTGGACGCTGCTCTGCTCCAGAGTGTGAAACTTGCTAGTGCGAAACGTTTTTGACCATTATTTATTCATATCACACATTTAAGCTGATCTTTTAAAAACATCGCGTCATTATTTTTTTCGGTAGTATTACAGCACATAATGAGCATATTAGAACCTTTTTTTGCTATGAAAAATATAGCCCCCCTTTGACATTCTGATGTCAAAGTAAGAGCAAAACAGTCCACATCTCTTTGAATGAGCCTTATTGATTTTGGTGACCTTGTGAACTTTACTTTAGCACTAACCTCAGGCAAAGGTTTAGTTTTATATACTATTAAATACAGTTTTAATGTATTTATTAATACTGGGTTACTAGACTGCCTGTCCCATCTGTGAGCAGTTCTACTTTGTGGAGATCCATGCAAGCTTCTGTGGTGAAAGGTATTTCTTAGGTTTGCAATGCATTATTTTCAGAAGCAAACTTTTGTATTATACAGTCGTTTTGTTGTTATGCTGTTGAAGGTGAAACATGCTTCAGTCATACTGAAAGATGAGATGCTTTTAGTATGACTGAAGCATATTCCATGTATTCCAACAGAGCCAATGATATAACCGAAACCAATGTACTGAATGATACTGAAGAAAGTGATGGAACAGACATATGTCCAAAACTATTTAAGGCACATCAAGAGATTAAAAGGTACTGTAACATTACGCTTTCTTCAGAAAGTTAATTTGTTTTGCATCAATAATATAAATGTTCTAAATGGTTTCTTTTTTCTTTTCCCAATGCTATAAAGCATTGCTGATGTCATCAAAAGCCTTTCTGAAAGGATGGATGAAACCAGCATCTTCAGTATTTGCATTACCAGAGATCAGATGCTTGAGAGAGGCCTAAAACAATGGCAGCGACAGAAAAAATCTTCCCCCAAAAATCCTCTCAGAGTTTCTTTTAATGGAGAGGCTGGCATTGACAATGGCGCTTTGAGGAAGGAATTTTTAACTGGTAGGTTTTTTTGTTTGTTTGTTTTTGATCATAAGAATACTGAATTAAGAATTTTGTGTTCTATGAACTTATGTGGTAACACTCATCAGTCTTACAAATGTAGGTTGTGTAGAACATATCTTTTTATGGTTGATACTATGTATTTTGTGCTTGATGGATCTTGGTTTCAATATGCTGAAAAGAAATGATGACTGGAATAGAGAAGCGGTTCTTTGAGGGAGGAGAAAATGGCAAAACCCCCAAATATTCAATGACGGACATGGACAAACACAACTTCAAGTAGGTTTATTATGGTGTAACGTTTTTCTGTGTACCAAAATGAATGTAAACCACCCAAACATACACGCAGAACATCACATTTCATGAATTGTGTATTTGTTTTTTTGCAAAAGGATAACTAGTAGTTGGGCTATATGTATTGAGTTCTCAACATCACATCTTTCAGATTATTGTACTTTTTTAATTTTTTCCCTCAAACATCTTCACTACTCCTGGTATAGCTACCCGTTTTGCAGTAATACATTTTTTCTTGTATTGCAGAACTATTGGGGAGATATTTTCTGTCAGCATCACACAAGGTGGGCCACCACCAAACTTTTTTATGGAGTGGTGTTACAACTACATATCCACGGGAGAAATGGATCCGGAAGTAATAACTGAAAGGGACGTCACAGACCCTGAACTCATGGAGCTAATAAAAGAGGTAGGTTATTTAAATGTGGTGAAAGTGCATTGTCAATCATAATTTTGTTTATGTAGTTCTTCTTCTTCTTCTTAACATTCTTTTTTTTTTTGTATTCTTGTAAACTTAAAACAATAAACTAAGGTACCTTTATATTGTATGTGTGACTTGAGTAAATGTGGTTTTGATCAAAGATTAAGGCAGCTGACCACACAACCCTGATGGAGTGCACAGACAGGATTTTGTTATGTGGATACACGGGGGCAGTGTCCATTGAAAGAAAAGAAGACATTATGTGGGAAGACGTCTCCTTTAATGCAGGCTTACCTTGTAGAATTTATTAGGGGTTCAAGCACGAAGTGCTGAAACCCTCTTGTAATTGTAAGGATTTTTTTATTATTATTTTTCTCCGGTAAAACTGATCGTGCAGCCCAAACCGTAAGGCGTAGAGAGCTGAAACTTGGTCAGATTGTAGTAGTATTGCTCGCTACTCAGATACAAAGCCTCGCCCCAATCGGCCTAACGGTGGCACTACAGCGCAAAAACCTAAAATTTTACACATTTTTGGCCGTAGCTCATACACCGTTTGTTTTTGTTTTTGTTAAAACAAAATTGAGTTATATCTGAGACCTACTTTTGCGAACTAGTCCTAGGTTTTTAACCTGATCGGAATCAAACCACGTCAGAAATATTCCCTGGACACTGAATATCAATAATTATCAAAAAAGTTTTACAATTTAGATTTTCACGCGAAACAGTACGTCAATTAGCGTCTATGCTAACGTTAGCCAAATGTTATTTGAAGCATAACTCTGGAACGGAATGAGATATCTTCACCAAACTCGGTACAAATGTGTATGAGCTCAATCTTTGGTCAAATAAAAAAATGCGCAGCTCTGCTACTTGGGGGCGCTATAAGACTGAAAAAACATAAAAACAGTGATAACTAAGCAACCGTTGGTCCCATCTACTTGACAATTGGTATGCAGCATCTTGGTCCAAAGGGCCACGAGTGTATATGAGGTCATTTGCGTATCTCAAAAAACATGAAATGAAATTTAAACACCTATTAAACAAGGTTAACGGAGGTCGATCGGAACAAAATTTGGTGGGCATGTTCGACTCATGGCCCTAAAGGTCTGTAAGAATTTTGAAAGAAATCGGTTCTATGTTCTGAACAACAGAAATCATACAGTGTACTAACTGATCAACAATTGCAGGTACAAGCTAGAAGCTACTAACAAAGTGTATCATAAATGAACAATTATTCAATTATTATTATTATTAAATTATAATTGTTACGGTCTAAAGTGGTCTAGGGAAGACCGCAACAGAACTAAAAATGGTTGGTGGTGAGGCACTGTGCGACGGCAGAGAAAACGTCTCCAGACCCAGAAAAGGTTACAATAACCCACACAGCCACGGTAGTTCAGCAAAAAGAGAAGTTTTTATTTACCATCTAAACAGAAGTAACATTAAAGGGGTATTAACTTCAGAAGGGGGCAAGGCCAAAATAACAAACATAAAGGAGCTAACTGTATAAACCAACTGACTAAACTTCAAAGAAAAGAAAAGAAAATACAGCAGATTTAAACTAACTCCCTAAACTAACATAAACAGGAGAAAATAAGTAATACAAAACAAAATGGCACCCACCTTCCTACTAAACCCAAAACAAAAGACATAAATCAAAACTTAACATTTATAATGGGCTACTGAAGTTAACACTCTGTAGATTAAGGATCAGTCTTAGCTGTAATCAACGAAACCAACGGTAGAAACTCTACTTCAACAATCTCAACACAATTGAGATAAAGGTACACCAAAGCACCAATTAGTAGTGATGTGACGTTCAACACCGAGGCTTCGAAGCCTGTATCAAAAAAAAACCAAGCATCTGGCAGTGAAGCACTGTACCGGAGCTTGATTCATTTTGCCAAAACCACGTGATCTGTGACGTCCGAAGCTTCGTTTTCGCACACAGCCACATGACTGCTTCGTATTCTGTTTCAAATAACGCAAACCACTTGCGCAGTTTGAAGTGTCACTCACTTCTTTGATAAGAATGAATCAATATACGAATAAATTAGTGGTGGGCCGTTATCGGCGTTAACGTGCTGCGTTAACGTGAGAGTCTTATCGGGCGATAAAAAAAATATCGCCGTTAATCTATTCTCAAAGTTGGGTTGGGAGCTGGGTCTATACTACGCAAACTATGATGACTTTCACCTCGATATTTTAGCGCGGATGTATACCTAGCCGAATTGCACTGTAGGGGGCGAGAACGAGTCTTCGAACCTGTGTGTATGCGTGCTAACATGGATGCAGTTATGAAGCCGCCGGGTTTGCTTCAGGGCAAATTTATTTTTAAGAAGTTACATGGTCGCGCTCTCTGTATCGCGCGCACAGCGGAGTTCCGCCCCGGTTCGCACACACACACACGCACACACACAAACAAACAAACAAACGTAAGCGCACACACAAGTGAACACACTCCCACTCCTATTTGTTAATATTAAGCCGCAAAACGTCTATTTAAATATGACTTCTGTGTGTCTCTGTGTTAATGTATGGCGCAGACGCGCGGGTTTGTTCACTACTCATACAGAAGACCGCGTGACGCTTGCGGCGATATTAACGTCTGTCCTCTCACTAAATGAGGACATAAATACATGAACAACATCTCCAGAACTATCCTCACGGCAACCCGTCAAAATAAAAGTTCGGTTTCACTTGAAGACATTGGGCAACGTAATAGACTACTACTACTAAAACTATTAAAACCTTATCTTTAAGGAATAATCATACAATGTCTTCAATGTTATTATCAATATTAAATTCTTGATGACTGCTAGTTGTTTACTTATCTACTTGGCAGAATTCAAATGAGCCATTTTAATCTAGATTAATCTAGATTAATTCCAAGATTACAGTGAGATTAATCTAGATTAAAAAAATTAATCTATGCCCACCACTAGAATAAATATATGCATGTGTAGTTTTGTGTATGTTCATTTTGTATTAATTCCCGCTTTAGCTGACCATTCTGATAATCTTCTTTTATTTTGATCATTTATGCATATCATATATTCTTGCCTATTTTTTCCACAAATTCATTCACAGACTCATTTATTCATATATTGTGTAAAACAATGACTGACATGTAAAAGATTAATTTATATAGAGTTAATACTTTCTTTGCTTTATTTTCATAGCACAAACTGATTTATTATCTGAAACAATCCAAAAATGGCTGGGTCGTCTGGGAGGCAAAGGCAGCTATTTCCACCTTTTGACCACAAGATGTCGTTAGTGTGCATCGTCTTGAAAAGCTTCGAGTTATGAACCTTTTTACGATACAGTTGAGGTGAAGCCTCGGTGCTTCGCAAAGCTTAATTTTTCCATCACTACCAATTAGGGCTTCACAATAAATTCTGAAGTCTAAAGATGAGTTCTCAGCCGTCGCACACCATCCAGCCACCACCAACTGCTGGTCTGAGTAGCAGCTGAAGTTTAAGTACTCGCTCTCCTCTCCCATTCCCCAATCACAGCAGAGCTCGTAATTAGTCTCAGGTGGGAGATACAGGTTCTGCAGAGAGAGAGAGAGAGAGAGAGAAAACAAGGCATGGAGTTCACACAACAGAACCTTACGGCTCTGGACGTAACACCCCCACCACCAAAGAATATAACCACCCATTGGTTATAAGCACAAAAGTACAAAACACTCATTAACCATCCAAGGAATGAACTCTAGACAGGGCATCAGCAATGATGTTATCAGCTCCTTTCTTGTGACGGATGTCAAGATGATATTCCTGTACAATTAAAGACCAACACATTAAACATTGATTAGTGTTAGACATACGATTTAGAAACACCAACGGATTGTGATCTGTATACACCAGAATTGGGGCATCACTTCCACCCAGGTAGACTTCGAAATGTTGGAGGGCTAATAACAATGCTAGAGCCTCCTTCTCGATTACACTATAATTTTGCTCACACTTATTGAATTTCTTTGAGAAAAATGATACAGGATGGTCGATTCCACCTTCATCCTCTTGCATCAGGACCGCCCCGGCTCCTACAGCACTGGCATCAACCTGCAATTTGAACTGCTGAGAGAAATTTGGTGCAGAAAGAACAGGTGCTGTACAGAGAAGATCTTTTGCAGCATTGAATGCTTCCATACACTCTGGAGTCCACACAAATCTCCTAGAAGTGCTTAAAAGGTCAGTAAGGGTAGAGACAATAGCAGCGAAATTCTTACAAAAACTTCTGTAATAGCCACTCATCCCTAAGAAACGGCGCAACTCAAGTTTGTTAGTGGGCATGGGAAAGGATCCTTCGAGATAGGGCGCCTCGCATTCGTTTATTTTGAGAGAAAGAGAAAACAAGGCACGGAGTTCACACAACAGAACCTTACGGCTCTGGACGTAACAATAATTAAACTGAAAATAGCAGCTAACTTAATTCATGTTATGTCTGTACTGCTAGGCATCTTTGGTTTCCTCTTTTTGTGTAATTTGGATGGAAAATGTGTGCTATTTTTGTCTTGTCAAAAGGTTCTAAAAGTTGCCAAATAAATTTTAAAAATTGCTAAATTTGTTGCTAGGTGCTTTTGGAAGAAAAAGTTGCTAGGGTAGTCTGAAAAGTTGCTAAATTTAGCAACAAAATTACTAAATTGGCAACACTGGCTTGCAGTGGTTACAGCTCGTATGTTCACAATGGAGCAGTTCATAGTGTTTTATTTTGAACTTGGACTCAAATAAATTAAGTCTTGGGACATAATAAAACGCTTAATGTTTTAAAACAGTGACATTGGAGGACCAAATTCGATAATAATAAAAGCTGATAAAATTATTAGACTAATATTAATAACCTTATTAATAGTATTACTAAGCAGAATAGCCCAGAATATGAACGCAACGCCCTGCACGTAAGCTTTTTCTCCCCCATAAAACGCTTAAAGTAGGCTAAAGGCTAAAGTAAAAAAACGCTCCATTGTGAACATAAGAGCTGTATGAACCTTTCATTAGCCTACCTTAAGCGTTTTCTATGGGGAAGAAAAGGCTTAACATGCAGGGCGTTCCGCTCATATTCTGGACGTGTGTTCATATTCTGCTTTATTAATAGTAATATTATTAATAAGGTTATTAATGTTAGCCTAATATTTTTATCAGGATTTATTATTATCGAATTTAGTCCTCCAATGTCACTGTTTTAAAAACATTAACCCACATTAAGCATTTTATTATGTCCCAAAACCCTGCCTTGAAATAAGCACTGAATGTATTACTTTATTGAGTCCCAAGTTCAAAATAAAACTCTATGAACCGCTCCATTGTGAACATACGAGCTGTAACCACTGCAAGCTGTAAAGTAAACAGGAAGAGTTTTTACGAACTCTTATGATATATATATATATATATATATATACAGTATATCAAAATCAAATAAATAAATATATTATAAAGTTCACAAGCTTTCAAAGTTCTTACAGCTTTCTTATTCAAAGAATCTCTTATACTGTCAATATGTATATAATTTTATATATATATATATATATATATATATACAGTGGGTACGGAAAGTATTCAGACCCCCTTCACTTTTTTTCAATTTTGTTATGTTGCAGCCTGATACTACAATTGTTTGAATTCACTCCGCTCAGAGACAGGATTGTATTGAGGCACAGATCTGGAAAAAATTTCTGCTGCATTGAAGGTTCCCAAGAGCACAGTGGCTTCCATAATTCTCAAATGGAAGAAGTTTAGCAAAACCAGGACTCTTCCAAGAGCTGATCGCCCAGCCAAACTGATCAATTGATGGAGAAGGGCCTTGTCTAGACTGGTGACCAAGAAGCTGATGGTCACTCTAATTGAGCTCCATGATCATATATGCAGATGGGAGAAACCTACAGAAGGACAAACATCACTGCAACACTCCACCGATCTGGGCTTTATAGCGGTGTGGCCAGACTCAATCCTCTCCTCAGTGAAGACACTTAAAAACACACTTGAAATTTGCAAAATAGCACCTAAAGGACCCTCAGGCTCTGAGAAACAAGATTCTCTGGTCTGATCAACCTCAATTCCAAGCATCATGTTTGAAGGAATCCAGCTCTGCTCATCAACTGCAGAGCAGCATCCAAAAAGTAAAGTGTGCTGGGAGCAGCCTCATGTTGTGGGGGAGTTTTTCAGAGGAAGGGACTGAGGGACTCGTCAGAGTAGAAGAAAAGCTCAGTGCACCAAAATATAGAGATAGCCTTAATGAAAACCCAGTCCAGAGTATTCAGAACCTGGGCCGAAGGTTCAACTTCCAACATGACAACGACCCTAAACACAACACAGCCAAGGCAACACAGGAATGGCTAAGGAACAACTCTGTGAATGTCCTAGAGTGGCCCAGCCAGAGCCCCGACTTGAACCCTATTGAACATCTCTGGAGAGACCTGATAATGGCTGTCCACTGATGGTCCCCATCCAACCTGACCGAGCTTGAGAGGATTTGCAAAGAAAAATGGCAGAAAATCCCCTAATACAGGTGTGCTATGCTTGTTGTGTCATACCCAAAAAGACTCGAGGCTGTAATTGATGCCAAAGGTACTTCAACTAAGTACTTAGTAAAGGGTCTGAATACTTATGTAAATGTGATATTTCCGTTTTTTCTTTTTAATAAATTTACATTTCTAAAATTCTGTTTTCACTTTGTCATTATGAGGTACGAAGTGTAGATTACTGAGAAAAAAAAAAGAGAATTTAAACAATTGTAGTAGTAGGCTGCAACAACAAAATTGAAAAAAGTGAAGGGGGTCTGAATACTTTCCATACCCACTGTATATATATTTCAGTCAACAAAACCATAAAATTGGGTTTCTTATTAGTAAATTTACACTTATGAACGTGAAATTTGGTTGGCAGTATAAGTAAACTCGTTAAGTAAAAATACTGTTCCTAGTCAGAATAGTCAGTAAAGCCAAAGAGTGCATTTTCCATAGGCGTGAAAAAGGTCTATATTTTAATTGATACATTTTTGAACTTTACACCATAGTGTAATTTAATATGTACAGTGCTAAAATAAGTGAAAGTGCAAGTGCAGTTTCCTCATATTCATTGCTGAAAATGCAATTTACTTTTTTTTTTTTTGTAAATGATTTGCTGGATAAAATCTATGAATGAGCTTATAAGAAACTTCTTTAATGTTATTTCTAAGATAATATTTCTGCGGTAACAACCACACTTTTCTCCAGCAAATCAATTTTCCATTTAATAAAGAGGTCCAATGAGACTAAACATAAGGTACAATAACAATTTCTCTTTGGAAAAGAGTAAGAATAGCTCTATTATTACTCTTGGGAATTAATGAAAAACAAATTTTACCAGTATAAGATTTAGTAACATCAAGAGAAGCTGAATCAGGAGAATGGTCTTTATTAATACCTCTACATAACATGTGAGCACCTGAAGAGATTGAACCAATAACAATTGAGTAATTGGTGTTTTACAATAAAACACGAATTCATCATAAGAAAAGGGTGTTCCTTCTTTGTAACTGATTAATGAATTTAATATTGTTGTGAAACCAGTTCTTAAAAAAAACAAATGAGGAGAGATTTGTGTTTGTTTTGTTAACTGCTTGAAAATTAGCATTTTCACCATGGGTGTGTGTAATTTGCATTGTAGAGCAAAAGTATCGTCAAGTTAAGTTTATCACAGACCACATTTTATTCATTATTTGTAAACACCCATAGGAAAATCTTGAGGGAACCAGTGGAGAATTACAACTAAAACACTCTATTCTCAGGGAAAGCAAAGACTGAAATCTATTCTAAACCTATTATAAATCTATTATTATGTTACTGTTTTGTTGTATTCACTATTTTATTATCACTTTACTACAATTTGTACTGTACTTTTTAAATATCACATATCTCTTTTACTATATGTTTACTATATTACTGTATCTATTAGCAGTGCATAATGTTTTAACACTGTAAGTTTTACTGGATCCATAAAAGATTATCAGTTATATTTCTTATTGTTTGTTGTGGAGTTTATCTGTATCCATAGAGTGCTATGAAAATATAGAAAGCAGACTACCAGTGTGTCAATTTTTGATTTGTATTTACTGATTTTATTCCATTTTATCAATGATGGTCAATTGTTAGTACTTAAACATGTATTTGTATTCCGTATTTCAAAGGGAATGATGTGTTCTGACCTGAAGCACAAGACAAGCTAAAATGTTGGGGTTGAAGACACAGAAAGCAATTTCCACAAAGAAAAAACTTAATTTAATTTAATGTACATTAGATTATTTTACATGAATCACAGTTATACTAAATATTAGAATTGTTACCAGAAAAAAAAAAAATTGCCAAATCAACAAGCATGTGAGCTGTCAGAATTTTTAACGAAAATTAATCATTTTCCAAGCATAACTAAATAACTGGAGACAGTTATTTTTATTTCCATGCAGATCACAAACCACTGAAATCGACTGATAAATGTAAACGTCATGGTGTTTTTATCCAGAACAAAACGCAGCTCCGTTTACCTCCATAGTTTTAAGGCAGTCTTGCCCGGACCAGCATGGCGGACGCAGCGCTAATGGAGGTGACGTATTTCCGCTCTTGAGTGGAGCTCCACTCGCCCTATGTCTGCAGCCAGACCCTCCTGGAGCAGACCCTCTTGGGCTTCGTTTGCTAAAAATCACATGACCTGGCCGGTTTAGGTGTGTTCGACTTGAAGCACGGCTACAGATGGTGATGTAAGGATGAAAGAACCTGAGATACTTTGATCTCCTGAGAAACAGACAATACAAACATGCACGGGCATCTTCGAGACACCCCACAGAGTGGAGGTGCAGGAAACTTCCTTCCCTTCTGTCCATTTGTTTCTTCTTAAATCCCTTCACCCATCCTTCCTTCTACTCAGTCTGCTCAGAATGGTCAATAGTAGAATATAATGTTCTACATGAATGCAAGTGATATTTACAGTCATGTTTGGTATCATTTGAATTGTCTCAGGGCGACTGGTACAATGGTCTCATTCTTACAAGAAGTAAACTAAAAGGTAATACAGAACCTAAGAGTTTAGAGATATTTTGCATACTGTAGAGGGCGGGTCAGTTTCCAGTGGTTTCCATGCAAAATTACCTTTCGTCCCAAAAGGTGTTAACTCGGTCAATGCAAATTCCAATTGTTAGCTCCTGTCTCCATCTCGGGGGATGTTGGTCTTGGTCAGAGTACTTAAGGAAATGTTGCAAAAGGATCAGGGCCTTCTGTAGCCGGAATGAGCCTGTGGTAGGAAGTGTGTTCGCACAGTTCATACTATGTATTTTTCTCAAGTCAGGTTATGCTTACTCTTAGATTCATCTTTGAGATCTTGATGTTTTGCATTGAATTGATACTTTTGAATTGGCTGTATAACTGGCATAATACACATTTACCTGACTGATAATAAATTGTTACATTTGAATTTATTCTGACCTACTCTGAAATTATTTTCTCAAGTAGATTAAGTGAAGGCGTATTTTACCGCAAATCTGCGTCCAGGGTTAGTACAGACTAGATCTCAGGTTAGATGGAGCATGGGGCATATCAGGTGAGATTATAGATTTCTGACTAACTGCTTGACTTTAGTTAAGTTGTTATACAGTTGCATCTACTATGGGGGGCTAGGTAAAATACTATCGAAATACTAGCATGGTTCGGGCATATTTCATAGTACTAGCCATAACCTGTGGTTATTGTCTAAGCTTTATTCAAGTTGTTATATAGTTAGATTAACTATAGGGGTTTTATTATATAATTTTTTTTAACTATTTTAGCTGTTTTTATATGTTTGTTGATCATGAGTGATGCACTGATTGAATGGCGCTTTAATTTCGTTGTACATGTTACAATGACAATAAAGATTTGAAACTTGAAACTTAAATTGCTGGTGTTTCTAACATGTACGCAGAGCGGCCTATGAACTCCATCGCAAGTGTTGAAGCTGACTTCTGCTGATGAAACTGCCAACTATTTTCTTCAGTAAATTTTTCTTCAATTGATTGCATCTCTGACTCCTGGTCTTCATTCAACACACCTGGTCCTTGGGTTTTAACTGTAAATTCCTCTACAGGTTGAGATATCTGTTATTGTTGTAGGCAGTGAATTAAATTAGATATATACAAACAGTAGTGTTAAAGACACAAGCTCCAATTCTGAGGTCAAGAAACAAGAACTTATGTCCTGAATTAGAAATGCATGACTGTTGCCAAATATGGTTAGAGATGTCTTGTGTGTCTTTTTTTGTGAGCCGAAAAAATAAAAAGATTAATGTTCAGTGCCTGTGATTTATCTGTTATATTCTGGAGTCTAGGCATTTTTTCAGAGCCCCTTTTTGTCTTTGTTGAAAACACCGCAACTTTTCATACACACCTCTTTAGATCAGAACATGTCAAACTCAAGTTTAAGAGGTACTTTGGTTTACTGTTTGTCCAGCTCCATAATACAGTATTTATGTTACGAGCCCTGGTCTAGGTCAGAGTGTAACATAAATGAAACAACCACGTTAACTTAATTTCTCTTTTTTTATTTTCTTTCCTTGCTCTCGTTCGTTTTCAAAGCAAGTGTACCTGTTTTTCGTTCTCATTGTATACAAAAGCAATACACAGAATCCAGAAGCAAAATCTCAGGGGTGAGCTAATGCCAAAATAATAAACAAACAAACTAACTTCCCCACAAATGTTCTACCTTCCCTACGAATCAAAATAAAAGAAACAAAACATACAATCCAATTCCCTATCTCCTTATCTGCCCAATAAACAGGAGAAAAGTAACAGCCAACCGGCCTACAAAAGAAACACGGCACCCACCCCTTACAGCTTCCCAAAACAGTTGAATAGTTTACAGACATGGTCAACAAGACATCAAGGTCCTAAAAGTAAGGCTCACACAGTGTCACAAGATATCACAAACACTAGGTTAAAACAGAAAACACTCTGTCGCACCACATGTTCAACAGCTAGCACAGTACCACAACAAACAGACATGAGCAATCAATAAAAGAAGCAAAGAGCCCCCTCCAGTGGATTGCCAGGGAATTTATAGTCCAGGTCTCTGCTCCGGTCCAACCACCAGCAGGTATAACAGACTATGAACTATAAATGTTCTGTAAAAACAACAGCAGCTTTCAGCCTGTCACCATGATGCAAACATGATATCAGACATACAGTAGTAGTTCTTAACAAGTTTTTATTCCATTGCTTTTCCATTGTTTTTTCGATGTAAACATGGACGTGTTTGACTATTGCGCTCGCTTCTCTTGCAGCGTCTCATGCATGAAACGGCAGTCTAATGATAACAATTTAAGTTTTTTTTAATAGCTAGTAAACTAGTAATACTACACATTCTCAACAATTATGCTTTAACAAAGTCCCTTTCAAGGATTTCTATAGTCTTTGGCTTTAAGCAGTGTATTAGTAGTTAGTGCTACACTCTAAGAAACGTCTGTAAAAATAGGGCACAATCTACTATGTTAATATGAAAGAATTTTAGGTATTGTTTTTTTTTTTTTTACCTGCATTTTAAATTATGCATTGTGTTTTCAGGTTACAATACAGGGTGATAATGGATCATTTCCTGGGAAATTACAAGTAACTTTTCCATTTTTCTTAAAGTGTACTAACTGATCCTATCATGTCCAGGACCAATCCTAAAACAGAAAGAGAGAACAGCAACAACGAAACCAACCTATAATGCATTACGTTGTGGACGTAACAATGTGGTAGTAAAAATATAAAACAATTCAAATGTTTATACTGATAACTATTATATTGATAACTATGTTTTATTATAACAATAAGTGTGTACCATTTTTTTTATAATAATTATAAAATTTCCCCAAATATTTGATATAATGTTTATAATAAAACAGTGTAGTATTTCCTCACATTGGAACCAGAACATGGTCAGAATTATAGCTTTGTTTTATTGCTATTAGTTTTATGTTCTTCCTTGAAATTCATTAATGTGATCAATATGACTGGTGACATGAGCTCAATGTGGGCATTGCACGCGCCACCTGCTGGCCAAAATTTTTAAATGACGTTTAAATATGCTGTTTCTCTGTTTATTTTATTTATGCTATAATTGGCTTGATTATAGTCTTGTATTTGTATTTGACTCACTTTTAAAGCAGTATTTATGATTATGATACAGTGCTTTAACCAGGATACTTGCTGCTTGCAGCTGAGTTTTCTAGATGAATGTTGTTAAAGTGTCTAGGTGTATGGCAAGCCGTTTTAACTTTTATTCATTCTCAGGATATGACTTCTTGATATCAACAATTAAATTTTCACTAGTTAAAATGTTAATTCTTGATATCAGCAATTACATTTCCACTAGTAACAATGTTAATTCTTGATATCAACAATTAGATTTTCACTAGTTAAAATGCTAATTGTTGATATCAAGAATTAAATTGTTGATATCAAGAATTAAATTGTTGATATCAAGAATTAAATTGTTGATATCAAAAATTACCCTCCCAATTCTTGATATCAACAATTCAATTCTTTATATCAGAAATTAAATAGTTGATATCAAGAATTTAATTGTTGATATCAAGAATTTGATTGTTGATATCAAGAATTAAATTGTTGATATCAAGAATAGACATTTTTACTAGTAAGAATTGTATTTCTGATATCAAGAATTAACATTGTTACTAGTGGAAATGCAATTGCTGATATCAAAAATAGCAATTGTTACTAGTGGAAATCTAATTCCTGATATCAAGAATGAACATTTTAACTAGTGAAAATTGAATTGTTGATATCAAGAAGTCATATTCTGAGAATGAATAAAAGTTAAAACGGCTTGCCATACTAGGTGTGTTTGGTTAGACTACTGGATGAGTCATAGTGACATTTGTATACTGCATTGTGATTGGGCCGTATCATATGTCTTCCTACAGGTGTCACAAACCTCAAGACAACCCAATTTCTTTAATTTTTTTCCCCCCATAGAAATCATGCTTTAAAGAAACTGTCTTCCGTGTTTCTGTCTGTTAACCATTAAACATTGGCTGTATATGGAACACCAAATTGCAGATTATTTTCCTCTTTTAATCAGGTGAGGTACTGAATTAAGTACTTTTTTTTAACTAGTCAACTTGAAAATATTACTACAACATGATTCAAGTAACTTTTTCTTTATTAACACTCTAGTTATAGAAAATTATATTCTGAATTTGCCAACATGATGTAGCCTAAATGTTAAACAAATCAAACTTGTCTTATACATGTGTGTTCAGAAATAATACGAGGAAGATGCTTTAAAAAAATCAAAATGACTTGAGGTATAACAGACTATGAACTATAAATGTTCTGTAAAAACAACAGCAGCTTTCAGCCTGTCACCATGATGCAAACATGATATCAGACATACAGTAGTAGTTCTTAACAAGTTTTTATTCCATTGCTTTTCCATTGTTTTTTCGATGTAAACATGGACGTGTTTGACTATTGCGCTCGCTTCTCTTGCAGCGTCTCATGCATGAAACGGCAGTCTAATGATAACAATTTAAGTTTTTTTTAATAGCTAGTAAACTAGTAATACTACACATTCTCAACAATTATGCTTTAACAAAGTCCCTTTCAAGGATTTCTATAGTCTTTGGCTTTAAGCAGTGTATTAGTAGTTAGTGCTACACTCTAAGAAACGTCTGTAAAAATAGGGCACAATCTACTATGTTAATATGAAAGAATTTTAGGTATTGTTTTTTTTTTTTTTACCTGCATTTTAAATTATGCATTGTGTTTTCAGGTTACAATACAGGGTGATAATGGATCATTTCCTGGGAAATTACAAGTAACTTTTCCATTTTTCTTAAAGTGTACTAACTGATCAACAATTGCAGTTAAAAGCTACTAACAAAGTACTAACAATGATTCAGTATTCAGAATCAGAATCAGAATGAGCTTTTATTGTGATTATCAATTAATTCTTGTCCAGCTGTGTTTGTCTCATTATCAGTCATTATCATGTGTATTTAGTTCATGCCTGTTCAGTTAGTTTTCGTCTGGTCTACTGTAAGGTTTTATCCTTTATTGAAGCTTTTAATTTGAATTTTAGCTTTAGGGAATCGAATCACAGAGATTCGCTGGATCTGATTAATTGGTATTAATCAAAACGTATAATTTATACTTTCTTAACAACTCGAGCCAGCGAGCATTAAACCAGTAATTTTAACAATTCTGTTTATTTCGTGGCCACGATAATAATACAGAATTTGTTGGGTAATTTTGAGCAACAGGTAACAAGATCTTCGGCAAATAGTTTCAAACTTGAAAAACACCATTCCTCATAAATGAAACAAGAGTTTATTTACTATTCTATGATACAATACTAACACAAAACATACACACACACACACACACACATACACACGTTCGGCAAGAGGGTTGCGATTTGAAGACAGTTTAAGGTTCTAAGACCTGATGGAGTCACAAACAGAGGCTTTGACTTTACTCTTAAAGATTAATTCACATCAGCTCAGCAAATAGAGATGTTTTGTTTGGTTACTTGCGTTACGTTGACTTGAAGGCTGAGCTGGCTCTGTATGGTTGTTTGAGGGAATCCCGGAGCTGCGGTGTCTTTGTTGCGTGACGTCACTCGGGGAATCCTTTTGGATTGGTGGCTTCCTGGCTGCGCGAAACTGGCAAGGCTTTGAAATCCTTATGCTGCAGGCTTTGCAAGTTCCTTTGTCAGAAGTTGATAGTGTTGAGGTCTTGGATGGTCGACCTGATGTTAAGGCTGTAGGCTTTCCAGCAGCAAAGTTTTCCAGCAGCAAAGTTCTTCCAGCGGCCCAATTGTCAGCAGCAGCAGCCCCTGTTCCTTTCTTGCAGCTCAGTTCATTTTTAGAAGCTCTCGTTCATTTTAGAAAAACTCAACTCTCCGTGAGCTTTGTGTCACGTAGTTTTAACGGGCTGGATTCTGTCCACCCACTAAAGGTATCTTCCAACCAGATCGTCTGTACAGGGCGAGGCCACGCCCAGCACGGCTTCTTTCCGTGCATATATTAACATAATGCTTCGTCCATCATGTGAGTGATATTTCTAATAAATGGTTATAAAAGTATTCACCCTTCATATGAAACTGAACATCGACATAACATTAATTCCAACTTCCTGCTTTTGAAATACGCTCTAAAATGATACTACACATGGCAATCTATTCAAAAGAAAGATATAAGATAAAGATCGAAATATAGCACACCACGCATAACATAAAACATGTATGTAAGCATAAAGCATATGTGTAAGACGTCAAACATGTTATTTGTTCATACACTTGCATCAATGAAAATGGAAATGAATGATTGTCTCTAAAGTTCATTTGTAAGTTAGTGTTGCATGAGCAAAGTTGGAGACCGAGCACGCGGGAGCCATGTTACAGATCTCGTGGTCTTGACGGCCTGAGGCTTTAAGTTCCTTTTAATGGCCCTTTTCCTGTTCGAAATGTATGGATCTTTATATCTTGACAATCACGCGGTTGCTCCACGGGTTGCAAGAAAGACTCTTGCAGTTCTTTAAAACAAAGGAGCTTTGTTTTTCCTGATTAAGTTAGTCATTATCACCGATGAGAAAACGCTGACAGGAAACGGCTCAAACCGTGGTCTGAGATTAATCGTTAACTAGTCTCATGACCGCAGATGGCTAACCTAGGAGTTCTTCTAAGGACTGTGCTGTTTACGCACAAATTTTGTTGTGTCCGTCTGCTCAGGTCCTACACTACTCATTATTCCCGGTGTTCCTGCGTGTCTGCCCTGCCTTGCCTTGTCGTGCCCTGTCTGTTTTGGATTTATTAAAGACTGTATTTTGAGTTATCCTCGTCTCCTCGTTCCTCCCTGCTGTGTGCACCGTGACAATTGTCAGGTGTTCATGAGATGGATTGCCTGAGGGAAGAAACTGTTCAAAGAAACAGTTCAAAGAGGGAGTGTGCTGGATGTGAGGGGTCTGAACTGCAGGGAAAACACAGGGCTTATAAACACTGGGCGAAACTAGATAACTAATGACAAACGGCTAGGGACTAATCAACTAATGATGACATCAAACAAGGACAGGAACAGGAAGACCAAATAAGGGCACGAGAGGAGGGGAAACACAAGACACAGAGACAAAATCTGACACTACTCCCCCCTCCCGGAAGGCGCGTCCCGCGCCTAGCAACATCCAACGGGGAGGGGGGGTGGGCACTCTGGAGGCCTGGTGGATCAGGGGACTTGGGAGGCCAAACTGAAGAGGATCCAGTAAGGGTCCAGTAATGTCCTTCAGGTGGGCCAGCACCAGTTTTTCAAAAGACTTCATGACCACAGACATTAGAGCCACAGTCCTGTAGTCATTTAGTCCTGTAATTTTGGATTTCTTTGGGATGGGGATGATGGTGGAGCGTTTGAAGCATGAAGGGACTTTGCACAGCTCCAGTAATCTATTGAAGATCTGTGTGAAGATGGGGGCCAGCTTGTTGTTGTTGCTCAGTCTCTGTGATCAGATCAGCTAGTTTCTGTAAAGCTGAGCTCACGTGCGCTTGCGGTGGAATGTAAACACTCACGAGAATGAACGAGCAAAACTCCTGCGGCGAGTAGAAAGGCTTGCAGTTAATGAAGAGCACTTCTAGATCTGAACAGCACATCTTCTTTAACACTGTTACATCTGTACACCACCTCTCATTGATGTAAAAGCATGTCCCGCCGCCGCGTGATTTCCCCGTTGATTCTGCGTCGTGGTCCGCTCTAAACAGCTGAAAGCTTGGCAGACTTAACGCTGTCTGGAATGGCATCGTTCAGCCAGGTTTCCATGAAACACAGAGCAGCAGAGTGTGAGAAATCCTTATTTGTCCAGCAGAGCACAAGGAGTTTTGTTGGGTAGAGAGCGGAGATTCGCCAGATGGATGCTTGGCAGTGCTGTCCGAAATTCTCGCTGTCTGAGCTTCACAAGCGTGCTGGCTCGGTTCCCCCCTCTGCATGTCCTGAAGCGTCTGAACAGCACCGCTGCTCCCCCAACTACAATGTCCAGCAAAACACCCGAATAATCGAAAACCGGTGAAATATCAGGTGGTGTGTACTGCCAAATGTCCAGGAATTCATCTCTGGTGAAACTGATTGCAGGGCTATAACTAAAGACAGGACAAACTAACAAAAACATAAAAACAACTGTGGACGACGCCACGGAGGCTGCAATGAGCGGTGCCATCTTGGATCGTATGAATTATTCAATTATTATTATTAAATTGAACAATTGCAAACATCAGCTAACTAGTTCATGTGATGTGTGTACTGCTAGGCATCTTTATTTTCCTCTTTTTGTGTAATTTGGATGGAAAATGTGTGCCTTTTTATTGTCTGTCACTTATCAAAAGTTGCTAAAAGTTGCCAAATAAATTTTAAAAATTGCTAAATTTGTTGCTAGGTGCTTTTTGAAGAAAAAACTGCTAGGGTAGTCTGAAAAGTTGCTAAATTTAGCAACAAAATTGCTGTTGGCAACACTGCAGAAAAGTGCATTCTGTGTCAATGGTGCCTAGTATCGCATTATATTTATCGCCCTTTAAAGAGCACATCACATGTGAGCGGTTAATCACGTGCGCCGACGTGTGGTTGGATCGTTCTTTTGTCTTTACTGTATATTGTCAAAGTGCCTAACTCTAACATTTGGTAATATTTCTATTCAAAATCTCAATTCCTCGATTTCTAAAAAAGAAAAATCATGGCAAAACATTAAATTCAAATTAATTGATCAAATCTGGAAAATCGGCCAGCCCTAATTGAAGCATTTCTTTAAATTCTTGTTTGTAAAACTGAATAAACTTTCTACAATTATTCTCTTTAGGTCAAAAATGTCATATGGCTCATCGCAGTTCCGTCTGGGTTTCGTAGTGACGATGGCAGGTGTCATCTCTCTGTGCGTTGTGTTTTTCTGGAACTCACCTTCAAACAACTGTCCACCTCCAGCTTTTAGACCAAACCAAAATTCACAGATCAACTGTGCCAAGAGCAACAACTATCTTACTGATAAAGCAGATGAGAAACCTATACTTCTGTTATGGGTTTGGCCACAAAATTATAGGTTTGATTTCAGTGACTGCAAAAAGTTTTACAATATTGATAATTGTCATCTGACGGATGATAGAACTCTGTACAACGACGCAGATAATGTCATCGTTTATCACAGAGACATCCGCTGGGATCTGTCCAACATTCCTCCATCTCCTCGTCCTCCGTTCCAGAGGTGGATTTGGTTGCATTTGGAATCACCAACCAACACCAAAAGGATACCAGGTCTGGAAAACCTGTTCAATCTCACTCTCAGCTACAGACAGGACGCTGATATTCCTGTACGGATGCGCTTAATGACCAGGAAGAAACCTAATGAGGATTTTGTGATTCCCAAAAGGACAAACTGGTGTGTTGGATTGTAGTAACAACGATCCTCAACTGGTGTCGACACAAGAAACATTTTTTACAGAGAATTCAGTAAATACATACAAGTGACTATGTTTGGAAAGGCTTATGGAAGGTTCCTGGATTATAATGATTACTATCCAACCCTGGCTAGCTGCAAATTTTACCTGGCCTTTGAAAACTCCATCCACAAGGACTACTTTATGGAGAAGATAAACGGGCCGCTCGCAGCAGGTACCGTCCCTGTGGTGTTGGGTCCTCCGAGAAGAAACTATGAAAACTTTGTTCCTGCTGATTCCTTCATTCATGTCAATGACTTCCCTGATGCAAAGTCACTAGCCGAATATCTGCTTCAGCTGGACAAGGATGAAGATGCATATCGCAGGTACTTTAACTGGAGGAAACATCTCACTCCAAGTCCTCATTTAATATTACAGACACAAGAGTTTATTCTGGGTATATGCACTGCCTGTGACCATGTAGCACGACACAAGGAATATAAAGAAGCTCACGATCTCTATGATTGGTATTTTAATTAAAGTCTCCTCAGATTTTATTACATCATCAGTTACTGACTACAACGTTTATGAAATAGATTATATTTTATATGAACTCTTACTTTTGATATTAGACAAATAACTATCTAAAGATAAATAACTAATTAATAACATTTTTTCAAGATTAATCCCACCATTAAAGGCAATTATCACTGATACCAACTGATATCTCTGATTTTCCCCCTAATATTTAACCATTGACTATAGTCATTCAACATTTAAAGGGATAGGTCACCCAAAAATGAAAATTAGTCCAAGATTTACTCACCCTCAGTGCATCCTAGGCATGTCTGACATTCCTCTTTCAGACGAACACATTTAGAGTTATATTCGACATTGTCCTGTCTGTTCCAATCTGTATAATTGCAGTGAATGGTGCCCCTGTTTCTGAATCCGAAAAAAAAGTATATGATGCATTAGTTTAAGAAAATGTTGATTCTTAAAACTTTATAAACTGTAATTTGCAGCTTCCAGTCTCTCAAGCAGGCGCGTTCACAACAAGGCGGTCAAGCGTATGACGTTGGTGTAAGGAAAGGCGCAACGTAAAATCCAGGGAGAAGGCTTGTTTGAGATGAGCAAAATCTGCGCAGAACTGATCACCGGTGATCACCGCGAGATGCATGCCGGTTAGAAAAGTGTCTGAGTTACGTTCGCCTTACTCTGATGTCATGCTGACGTGTGCCAAAAAACTCTCGCGACGGCGAGGCGGCTGTGTCGGATTGAGCAGTCATGCGCAGTTGCTCTCCACCGACTGCGCTGATCAAAAGCATGATGGGAAACGACTGACTGACGACACAGTTTAATGCTCATTGGTTCAGACAACCGTGATGCTGCGTTCTCTTCTAAAATGTTTTATTTTTTTAATCTGATTTCATGCTATTATGTATTTAAATTGTGCATGAATATTCCCAAACACTGACAGTGCGATCTCTGTGTGAGATATGTGATTGTTGTCATATTTTCTATAAAAATCTAAAATACATGTTTGAATTAAAATAAAAATGGATGATAAATATGCCTTTCCTATGGAATTAAATAGCAAGCACTTTGAGTGTCTTGTTCATCATATTTATATTCATATAAAAGCAACATAACTGAAATGATATCATGTTTATCAGCAGCACAGAGCATGAGTGAGAATAATGCGATATCTGCCTTTGATCTCGTTGTATCTGTTCTTCTTTGAGAGCTCAGAACTGTCCGTCTTGACTGCACTTATTTCACTCCTCCCCTCACTGCAGTCGCCTAATCTCGCCTACATTTCAGGTGAGGCGAGGTGCATCTCAAACAAGCCTAGAGAGTAGGTGTGATCGACTTCATGCGGCGCCATGAAAACCGATCGGTGGCTGACTTGAAGAAGTGCATGCCGGTTAGAAAATTTGTCCGACTTGAACCGGTGCCGACGCCACATCACTGTCACGTGTGGCAGAGCGTTTCGAGAGCAGCCGGCTCACTCAGCCGCTGCAGTTTCTCCAGAGCGACTGCGGGAGCGCTGATGACAACACAGCTGTTTCACTATTGGCCAAATTCACCACATGACAACAATGACGTGTGTTTCTAACATCTTTAATTCCAATACAGCTCACAAATATTATTTTACTAGGAAAATATCACAATCGTGTGAAAAAATGGAAGCTAAGCCAAACTTTGAACATTTTATAAAAAGAGATTAAACAAATGGTATTACATTAGATAAAATTAAGAACAAAAAAGCAAGAAAGACCTATGATTATGAAGCTTTTTGTTACTTTAAATTGTTGTAATTTTACCCCTGGCATGAATTCACTTTACATACTCTTATGAATGTTTATTTGTTTTTGTACTTGTTGTGAGTTGTATATGCTTGTGCAAACTTTTGTATAATTTTTGCATAATAATAAAAAAAAAATACTGCCCACAAATCTGTTTTTAGAACAGTAAAAGCTTCTTTTACTGTATAGTCACAATGTTATAATGAGTCACATTTAATAATAAAAAAACACTGATAAAGGCTTATTGGTATTTAAATAGTACATGTTTATGTTGAACTTTATTCTTGAACAGATGGCCCTGTATTAATTGCAGTATATAAAAAGTGTTTCTGTTGCTCATGAAAACATTTCTGAAACCTTCCGTGCATTTGACAAATATTGCATGTTATTCACTTCATCTGTGATAAGAGTATCCAAACACCGCGAGAGCATCACTACCGGGAGCAAAAAGAGTCCGACTTCACGTCTCCGCTTTCAATTCCGCCCCCGACTGCAAGCGGCTATTCTCGCCGGTCTGTGCGGCGCCGCATGAAGTCGAACACACCTAGTGACGAACGCGGATACACAGAGGAGAAAGCAAAACAAAACACCTGTCACGAACTTATTTAAACATCCTGGGTATCGACACGAACACACCATTTTAATCAAAACGGATACAATTTACTTATTCACATGGTTTCCCTGTGCTGTACACAAAACTTGGTTCTCGTGAAGATTACACGCTTCTCCACGGAGCTTACTCTCGCGAGACTACAGTCTTCTTTCCGGATCTTACGTTGCGCCTTTCATACACCTGTGTCATACGTTCGACCGCCTTGTTGTGAATGCGCCTGCTTGAGAGACTGGAAGCTGCACATTACAGTTTATACATTTTTAAGAATCTACATTTTTCTTAAACTAACGCATTGTTTCACTTCAGAAGGCCTTTATTAACACCCCAGAACATTGTGGAGTAGTTTTATGATGGATGGATACTTTTTTTTTGGATTCAGAAACAGGGGCACCATTCACTGCAGTTATACAGATTGTATAATTAACAAACTTGTCCCACATTTGATATGGAAAATATGCCCCATATATTATAAACAGATGAGGACCACTTCTGTTTCGGATGTAACACTTGACACTGGCTAATTGAAATGGAAGTTTGAAATTGTAAATATGGCCTAATAGAATTTGGCTACTTTTAGTAGGATGCAACACAGTTAACTGATGCAGGGTGATCTGGATATGAGTCTTAAGAAGGCTGCATACCCAGCAATTTATTTTTTGAAACATGCTTTTAATGGCAGTTTTTTATGTGTACTGTGCAGCATAAAAACAGAAGTGCTCTTACTTTCACGGTGTCTGTTAATTTGGACTTTGTTTTCCTTCTGCACTGTTTGCCTTGTTGTGTTGATTGTAGGTGTGCCTAGTTAATTATCCTTGTTTGGTCTGAATACTTAAGTTCTTATGTTTACTTTGAGTTTGTCTGGTCTTACATCTGCATGTCTTGAATACTGCTCTGCTACATTGTGTTTGGATTTACCCTTGTTGGATTAAAGACTTATGATATATAACTTTTCATCTTCATTTTGCCCTTTTTAACACAGCGTAGCTGTGAAACTTACAGTCTTACTGTGTAATTAGAGTCTGAGTGAGAGGCATTTAGGTTCACTTGTGAAGAACTGTTTTTAAAGTTTTGGAATGTGTCTTTGAATATTTATCTGTGACATTTGAATTGCTGTCTGTGCAAAACTTGGGTTGGGATGATTTTACCAAGTAGGACACATTTCTGGAACTTATTTGAACATTAATGGCCTGTTCACACCAAGCACGATAACTATAAAGATAACGATAAAGACATAGTTCTAAAAAGACATAGTTCTAAAAATCGTACTCAGTATAAAAAAGCTATAATGATAAAGGCACAGAGAAAAGATATCGTTGGAATCACTTCCAGAACGATTTTTTTCCAGCTGATGAACGATAAAAACATCTCGGGTTACTTGACTGTAACCCTGTTCCCTGAAAAAGCGGGAACGAGATGCTGCGCTGAAAAGCGCTATTGAGACCATTCTTTGTTCGACCGGTTGTGAAGCACGTGTGTCAAACATGCCAAGAATTGGCTTAAATAACCTTGGTTGGTGACGTCATGATTACATGCACCTGCGCGGTTATAAATAGACGTGACACGGACACATCCTCAGGTTATACCTTTGTCTGAAAGGACGTCCAGGCACGACTACAGTGCGGCATTGGGGCGCAGCATCTCGTTCCCGCTTTTTCAGGAAACAGGGTTACAGTCAAGTAACCCGAGACGTTCCCTTGTCAAAAGCTACTCTCGATGCTGCGCTGAAAAGCGCTATTGGGAACGAGAATACCAATGCCACCGCACTGGAAGTGTCTGGACCCCCAACGTTGTGTAGTGTGTGCGCACAAACATGAAAGAGGTCTCAGACATGACTCTGGGATGTCGACTCAAGGACATGCGAGCCCGGAGTAACATGAACATCCAAACTATAGAATCTAACAAATGTGTGCAGAGAGGACCAACCTGCCGCATCACAAACTTGCTGCAAGGGGACACCTCTTGCCAAAGCCATTGAAGATGCAATCCCCCTGGTTGAATGGGCCCTTACACCTAGAGGCGAAGTTCGACCACGTGCCTCATAGGCTAGGGCAATAGCATCCCTCACCCAATGTGACATAGTTTGTCGGGTGGTAGCCGCCCCCCGGTTGCGGCCTCCAAAACATACAAAAAGCTGCTCCGACTTACGCCACTGGCTAGTGCGGTGGACGTAAACCTGGAGAGCACGTACTGGACACAGTAAGTGAAGTTTCTCCTGCTCCGGTGTCATGAACGGCGGAGGGCAGAAGGCTTCGAGAACGACCGGATTTATGGTCGAGAATGGAACCTTCGGAAGATAACTAGGGTGAGGATGCAAAATAGCTTTGACCAGCCCAGGGGCAAAATCTAGGCAGGATGGCGAGACTGACAGAGCCTGCAAATCCCCAATTCTCTTCAGAGAAGTAATAGCTGTTAGAAAAACCATCTTTAGGGTCAGAAACCTGACAGGCGCTGACTCCAGTGGTTCGAAAGGGGTGTCCACTAAGCCCTCAAGCACTATAGCTAGGTCCCATGAAGGAACTGTCGCTCTAGTGGGCGGCCTCAACCGCTTAGCTCCTCGAATGAAGCGGGCAACTAGAGGGTGTTTCCCCACCGAAACCCCATCAATCAGAGCATGGCAAGCCGAGATGGCGGCCACATAAGTTCTGAGAGTATTAGGACATGTTCCTGAGGACAGTTTCTCTTGCAGAAACTCCAGTACTGAAAAAATCTGGCAGTGAGCTGGATCTGCATGGTGTGTCGTACACCAACTTTCGAAAACGCGCCATTTACTGGCATAAGTTCTTCTAGTGGAGGGAGCCCTAGCGCTCAGAATAGTCTCTATTACATTGGCTGGAAGGCCAGCATCTCTTAGTTGGTCCCCCTCAGGGGCCAGACGTGAAGGTTCCAGAGCTTGGGCCGGGGATGAAATATTGTCCCCTGTGCCTGAGAGAGAAGGTCCCTCCTCAACGGAATCGCCCACAGCGAGCCGTCGAGGAGAGATATTAGATCCGAGAACCATATTCTGGTCGGCCAACGGGGCGCTATCAGTAAGAGGCGAGACCCCTGTTGACGGACCTTGGCCAGGACTCCCGGGAGCAGAGCAATCGGAGGAAATGCATAAAGACGCAGTCTGGGCCACACATGGGCCATCGCGTCCAGACCCAGGGGAGCTGGATGAGTCAGAGAGAAGTAGAGGGGACATTGTGCTGTCTCCTGTGAAGCAAAGAGGTCCACCTCTGCTTCGTTAAATCTTTCCCAGATTTGACTGACTACTTCGGGGTGGAGTTTCCATTCCCCGTGAATCACAGCTTGTCTGGACAGCAAGTCTGCTCCCACATTCATATGCCCGGGAATGTAAATCGCCCTGAGGGACAGGAACTTGTTCTGTGCCCAAAGCAGAATCTGCTGCGCTAGCTCGTTCAAGCGGCGCGACCGCAGTCCGCCCTGACGATTTATGTAAGAGACTACCGCCGTGTTGTCCACACGCACTAGGACATGGTAGTCTCTTAACTGCTGGAGGAAGTATTTCAGGGCCAGAAATACATCCTTCATTTCGAGGCAATTGATGTGCCATTCGAGAAGATGACCTCTCCAGATCCCTTGGGCTGTACGGCCATCTAAGACCGCTCCCCAACCCGTGAGGGATGCGTCTGTCGTTAGCATCTCGTGACGACAACACGGACCTAGAGTGGGACCCAAAGTCAGAAACCGGGGTCTGAACCACATAGATAGGGTACGAAGCCCCTGGCGCGTAACCCTTATTTGCCTCTGGGGATTGGCCCTTGGATGAAATCCCCTGGCTCTGAGCCACAACTGAAACAATCTCATGTGCAGGAGACCCAAGGGTATCACCGTGGATGCAGCTGCCATGAGACCTAGAACTCTCTGAAAGTGATGAACCGTGACCTTCCGGCCTAGCTTGATGTTCTTTAGGGTGTTTAGAATGGATTCGACGCGTGCAGGAGACAGCTGTGCCCGCATCGTGATCGAATCCCATACGACCCCCAAATACGTTGTCCTCTGAGCAGGAGAGAGAACGCTTTTCTTGGCGTTGAGTCTCAACCCCAGAGATTCGAGATGAGCTAGGACGACATCCCGATGTCGAAGCGCTAGCTCCTGAGACTGAGCCAAAATCAGCCAGTCGTCTATGTAATTTAAAATGCGGATGCCCTGGAGTCGTAGAGGAGCCAGAGCTGCATCCATGCATTTCATGTACGTGCGGGGTGACAAAGCTAGGCCGAATGGAAGAACCCGATACTGGTAAGCTTCGCCCCCGAAAGCGAATCTCAGGAACTTCCTGTGTTGTGGCAAGATTTCGATATGAAAATAGAGTGGAGTGGAGACCACTCCGTTGAAACGCGGAGGCCGATATGCAAACTGAATCCTGTAGCCTTTCCCTACAGTCCTTTCTACCCACTGAGAGATATTTGACAGTAGCTTCCACGCTGCCAGCTTCTCTGAAAGGGGCACTAGTTTTGACATTTCGCTTTGATGGGGGGATGTTAGATGTCTGGTGTCCTGAAACGTGGCAGGAGACAACCGATCACCCAACATTTCGCTGGAGACCGCTGGTCCCCGAAACACCAGTGGCGGCGGAGATTGTACAGTGGCCCCCTGAGGGTGCCAGGAAGGAGCCTCTACTCTCTGTTGGAATTTCACGCGCCCCTCCCTGGGGGGGCACACCCCCACGGTCCTGGGCACACCAGCCTCAGGACTTCTTCTTGGCGGAGATGATGCTCCACAGGTCCGGTCTCTTCGAGGCGGATTGAGAAGTGCGGCAAGCCGCTCCCCAATCTCTTCGAGGGGGCGCACGACTCGCCACACTCTCCTTCTGGGCTTCTCGCCTCAGAAGAACCGGACCTGGTCGGGACTGGGTGGCCGACAGTCCCGACGCTTGAGCACGGCGGGGGAGGAACCTCACAAACGCTTCTTCGTAGCGCTTCGCCTCCCGAAACCTAGTGGCGACCGTGTTGACGAGACGGGGGCATCAAGAAGGAAAGATCGATTCCTCTCCTTGATGCCCGTGAGGTTAAGCCACAGGTGTCTCTCCGTGGAAACCATGGCAGCCATAGAACGGCCGATGGCATGGGCCGTCTGCTTAGTCGCACGGAGAGACAGATCTGTGGCCCGGCGAAGCTCTGAAATCGCCTCCTCATCGATGGTGAGGAGTCAAGTCGATTTTTGTGATTAGTTTCTTTAAAACACAAAACTATGTAAACTACAGTAGATTCCTATTCTTTGTCAACATTGCAGCATCATAACAGTATAAAATTGATTATTGCCACATGAGAATCAGTCCACAGTAAAATCAGCAGTGTAATATTTGCAGTGTTAAAAGTTATTAATTCCCAGAGAGTTGAATTAACAATCTACAGTGTTAAACAGTACTGGTCAAGTCAAGTCAAGTCACCTTTATTTATATAGCGCTTTTACAATACAGATTGTGTCAAAGCACTTAACAGTACCAAATTGGAGGATAGAGAGTCAGTAATGTATAATGATAAGATTAAACACTCAATTTTCAGTTAAAGGCATTTCATTATTGAATTCAGAGATGTCATTGTCTAGCTCAGTTTAGTTTAAATAGTATCTGTGCAATCAAATCGGCGATAATCGCTAGAAATGAAGTGTCCCCAACTGAGCAAGCCAGAGGCGACAGCGGCAAGGAACCAAAGCTCACTCTGTGACAGAATGGAGAAAAAAAAAAACCTTGGGAGAAACCAGGCTCAGTCGGGGGCCAGTTCTCCTCTGACCAGACGAAACCCGCAGATACTGGTGTTCAGTGTCGTCACACGGTGTAATATTTATGTACTTTCACTTTTACACTGAAAGTGTAAAAAAAAAAAAACCTGCCAAATTTAACTGACTCCGCCCTTCAAGGACAGCTGCCTCGCAAAGCGACGACGCCATTTTATCTTCAGGCGACGGAGACGGTAAGTTGGATTGCTTTTCTCTTTATAAATTTACATGGGAGAAATACTTTTTGTTGATAATGTTACTTGATGGGTGGTGAACACATTTAGAAATTACTAACTGCAAGTTTTTTTGTCAGGTTTACAGTGTTAAGTTCGTGAGGTGTAGAGATGCAACGTTAGCCTGTGTGAAAGTTTCTAATGCGGGTTCGATTTCCTGAAATAAGGTGATTTTACTTGTAAAATAATTTTTGGAATGTGTTTACAATTTATGTTATATATATACTTTTAGCTTCTTTCATTTTGGTTCGATGACAGATCCTCTCTCCTTCATTCCCGCCGAGGCCTGGTTTTACTACGAGTCTGAAGCAGCCACATTTGGGCGGTTTTCTACTCCGAGGAGAGAATTCATCAAATGGTAAATTTTATATTTGTTTTTGAAAGCATTGAGTGCTTTGAAACGGTAATAGTGGGACTGTTAAACATTTACGCGCTAACAATTTCGTTTTTGTGACGTATAACACCGTGTTGAAGTGTCGAGTCAAGTCTTTCTGCAGACGGAGCTGTGTAACGCGGGACATTTACCAGTCATTTAATTGACGTTATTTAATACAAAACTGTGAAATTAGAGCGCGTTTAAAAACTTAAATCCTTCAGTGCCCACGGGCAGAGCATAATTGAAACCAGTCTTTATCAATTCATATGGCATGCTATTTTGGGTAAATAATGTCCTAAATATTTCCAGATGTACAAAGTTAAGTTTTAATTTGGAAAAATATGTCTGAATCTATCTGTATTTTCTTTTCACATTATAAATAATAAATTAATAGTAAGATAAATTCTAAACGTGTTAATTTATTCTAATGTAGTATACTATGTTCATTTTAAGATGCCTTATTACTCATGTTACTCATTAAAATTATATAAATGTGTTTAATAATCAGATTAAATAAATACTTAAATTGTTTCAGGAATGCCTCCATGTGAATATTGCACAAGGTTTTATGTCTGTTAACTTTAACAGTCGTTTAATTGACCCTAGAATTAAGGATGTAAATTAAAAATAGGTTTATGATTTGACACCCTATTATAGACAGCTCTCAGAATACTCAAAATTAGGGGTAATCATAATTATTTTACTATATTTACAGTCCTAATGTAAATTAAATTACTGAAATGAGTTTTTTTTATTTTTATTATTCTTTTTCAATAGAATTGGCCCAGACTTCTGCAGTGTCAAGTGAAGGAAGCTTCTATCATGAGATTGCAAACTGATCTGCAAGTCTGATGACGCTGAGCGAGAGTGATGGAGTGAGCAAAATGATGAAGATGAAGCCAGAATTGTGAGCCTGTGTCATTTATACATTGTGTCAGTCTGTGTACAGTAAAAATTTTAAACACACAAACGAATATGAAAAATTTAAATTTAACTGGGCAGCCACACAATATCTGCTTATGTTCACACCTGGAATTTACTAATTATTAATTTAAGATATCAAAACGCATAAAGCCCAAAAATGAAAACTTGTCGTCATTTCTCACTCTCTGTCATTCCAAATCTGCAAGACTTTCATTCATTTTCAAAACACAAATGAAGATATTTTAAATGAAACCTGAGAGATTTCTGTCCTTCCATTGACAGTCTACATAACCACCACTTGGATGCTTCAAGAAGTTCATAAAGAAATTTTCTGAAGAGACTCGATCGCTTTATACAATGAACAGATTGAATTATTCTTTTTTTTCACATTTAAACATTGATCAGGGATCATAAACAGAAAATTTGGACTAAACCACATGATGCGTATGGATTAGATCCCTTTATGGATTAGATCTCTTTATGGATTAGATCTCTTTATGAAGTTTATGAATGATCAAAGTGGTAGTTGCGTGGACTTGTCAATCAAGGGACAGATATCTTATATTCTATTTAAATATCTTCAGTTGTGTTTTAAAGATAACGAAAGTCTTGGTTGAGTAAACCATGGAATTTTCATTTTTGAACTAACCCTGTAATAAAAGAATGTGGCCATATGTCTTGTGCTTGTTCACTTGTGCATCACCCAAGATGCATGCTAATGCCAGGTGTGAACGGAGCCACTGTGTGACTACACAATCAGTTTAGCAGAATGGTTCCTGAGAGAGGTATTGTCATTATTTTATTTTTTTCCAAGAAGCCAAGTTCCTGGCTTTTCCCAAGACCTTCAAGGACACGATTGACCTCGGAATCAGCTGTAAAGGAGGATGAAACCGATGTTTAAGGTTAGACTATATTTCAGAATAAGATTATCTATATTCATTTATTATCTATATTCATTTATTATCTATATTCATTTATTATCTATATTCTGTGTTCATGCATTTTTGCTGAAGTTGTCATATCTTTTATTTAGAATGGGACAGCGATATTGCATCAATTTGTCTCCTTCATTTGATTCCACCATCGCCACAAGGCTGCAAGGGACCTGGAGAAATGTCAACGACTGTCAACAAGTATCTTGTTGTAGTCTTTTCAAATCTACCTGTCATATTTGTTAATGTCTAGGTAAATTTGATGATTTTATGTGTTTTATTAACTGTTATGTTTCCGTGCAACACTTAATGAATGTGACTGACTAATTAACCTCTACACATCTGGTATATGCTTTAAAGTTGCCACTTTGCCCATTTGTTAAATAAACGTTGGAATTTGTACATCTGTCTGAAGACTCTTGATTTTATGTCTAATCTTGTACATTAACACCATACAATAGCATTTTTATTTTTGCACTGAAAAGAATACTTTATTATTAACACTTAAAGGATTAAAACAACACCAGGGTGTTAAATACCCCAGAGTGTAAAATTTGAACAACAATTGCAAGTGTAACAATTCACACACGGAGTGTAACTTTTCTACACTGTAAGGTGCTATATTAACACTAAAAATTCAACACTATGAATGGTGTACTTTTAACACTAGACAGATTGG